>NC_051156.1:59587575-59887575 GCF_013339745.2 Dermacentor silvarum
TCTCCTCCATTGCGTCATTTCCTCCACCACGGTGCACCTCGACAGTTACTTACCGACCGCGGCCGCTCGTTCTTGTCCGAGTTGTTGACGACCTCCTCCGCTCTTGTGCCACAGAGCATAAGCTGTCCACCACCTACCACCCACAAACGAACGGTCTTACGGAACGTCTCAACCGAACACTCACAGAGATGATGTCGATGTACGTCTGCAATGATCACCGCGACTGGGACGTCACGCTGGCCTACGTGACATTCGCGTATAACTCGTCCAGACATGACACCGCAGGATATTCACCCTTTTATCTTTTGTATGGTCGCGACCCCACATTGCCATTTGACACCATCCTACCTTCTGTTCCACGTGTTACAACTGAGTACGCTCGTGAAGTCATCGATCGCGCTCACATGGCGCGTGAAGTCGCCCGATCTCGTCTATTGGCATCGCAGGATATACAAAAAGAGCGGTACGATCGCCGCCATCGCGACGTTAAGTTTGCCCCAGGTGCTTGGGTGCTCCTCTGGTCACCATGTCGTCGTGTCGGTCTCTCCCAGAAGCTTCTCTCTCGCTACACAGGGCCTTATGAAGTCCTACGTCAGGTTAACCACGTCAATTACGAGATCTCGCCGTTACAGTTTGATCCGTCCTCAAGTCCGACGACGCCAGTTGACATCGTGCACGTTTCGCGGTTGAAGCCATACTTCGCTCGCAGTTCTTCGCCTGACATGCGCCGAGACGGCGCTTCAGCACCCGGGGGTCCTGTTACGGAAGGATAGGAGGAAGGAAAAGAAGAAGATCGAGAGACACTGGCTGCTGCGTGTTGTGGCTGGTCAGCTATCTTGACCGCACCAACTCTACTTGTGTATATATTGTAAATACATCCAGTCTATACTCCCAACATCCCCGTAACATATTAATCACAGTAGTCGATTATGGCACTGAAAATATATCTGTATTCTCTCCGCCGATAGATGACATTGCCAAAAATTGCCGATATACGACACCGCGCTATCTTAAGAACTAAGAGTGGTAGGATAAAGGGAGACGACACTTCATCCATGCGTTAGTTAAGCACAGGATTTGTGCACCGCGCCATCGAACTCGGTGGTAACGCGCTGCCGCGCAATACCGGCCTCCTGGTGCGAGAAATTTTTAGAGAGGGTGCAGCCTTTCCGCAAATATTGGGAAAAAGCGTCAAGTCATCGAAAACAGGAAATCCACGGCACTAAATAATATCTATTACGGTAACATAGTAAACAGTGCAGCGAAACTGGTGCTAAACGTGTAATGAGAGTTGCAGAAGCATCACACTCTACGAACAAATCGGACGTGCAGCTGTATCTAAGTGCAAGGAATGAACCCAAACAGAAAACGTTTTGATGCAGACTAAATGTCAGCGCACTTGTTGTAAGCTATAGATCAGATGCCAGCTGCACATGCGTGGCGCGTAAAACGAAAAACAGCAGTGGCCATTGAGCATGTTTTCTTAGCATGTCGCAGACGTAAATGAGGACGTAGTTTCTCTGCCCGTTGGCTCGGCTTTGAATTTAATAGTTAAAGGATGTAAAAGTCCGCGGTTGAAAAAGAGCATAATTAGACGTAAAGTCAAGGAACGATTCTTTTTTAGGGCAATTCATGGTTAAAACTAACCAAAGCTTTCGCTAGGAGGTAGTTGGCGCACTAAGCGCTCGGCGTTGGCGTGTTGATGGGGTCGTTTCTACTCGTATATGACGTCGCTGTCCTCACGGCTGTCGTGATAATAAAGCGATAATTAAAAACGAATACTAGCACTAACGTGCGAGTATAAATCACAGATTACATATTTACCGAATAATCATAGCACCGCACATCGACGTCACCTGCTTTGCATTAGAGCACCAAATGGCCACATCGTGGCGATGCTTACAATGCAATCAGACAGGCTTTAAAAATTACCTACTGACGTTTTACGTGCCAAACCATGGTCTGATTAGGAAGAAGGCCGTAGCGAGTGACTCCGAATTGTCACCACCTGGGTGACATTTAACTCAGCGCGCGCTGTCGTGCGCACGTTTGAGCCTCTACCCCGGATATGGCTGCGCATGGCGGTCTCAGTATCTAAGCGCGCACAGCCAGCGAGTTGTATCGTGGATGTAATCTGCGGCGGGTGCCAAAGTTCGGCGAGCCGACAAGGTAGTGGCTTCATGTGCGCTGTCTTTCCGCGCGCCTAGTGTCGGTAGTGTAATCGCAAGTTTCGGAGGGGCAGCATGCAGCGTTGGCTCCCGTTTGCGTGAGTTCTTATTCACGACAGCGTTGTGACTGCGAGAGTTCGCAGTTATCATCTGAGATATTTCCATATTTTTCTGTGTGCGCGGGGCACCGTGCGTGTTAATTTGATTAGATACTGCGGCGGGTCCAACAACCTTTGACAGGTGAGCCCCATCGAGGCGTCAAGTAGGAAACGCGCGCACTAAGAACCAAAACGAACGAATGCGTGAAGTTATGCATGCATGCAGGTATTTCACTGCTGGTTGGAGTGCATGAGGCATCCAAATCCGAACTGGGAGCTTACTTCTATCATTGAAAAGAAATAAATGTACGTTCATTGCATTCTACCGCTGCTAACGTATTAGGAAGGAACTTGGAGGTTAACAAACAAGCTCGAGAAGAAGTTAAGGACTGCGCAAAGAGTGATGGAACTAAAAATGCTAGGCGTAACGTTAAGAGACAGGAAGCGTGCGGTGTTGATCAGAAAGCGAACTAGGGAAGCCGATATTCTACTAGGGAAGCCGATATTCTGATTGACAATAGGACAAAAATGGGGCTGGCCACGCCACGTAATACGTAAGGCCGACAACTGCATGGTGGACCTTTAGAGTTACAGAGCGGGTGCCAATGGAAAGGAAGCGCCGTCGAGCATGGCAGAAAACTTGGTGAGGTGATGAAATTAGGGCATTTTCAGGCGCAAGTTGGAAGGAGCTAGCGCAAGACAGGCGTAATTGGAGATCGCTGAGAGATAGACTTTCCTCTTGCAGTTGACAAGTAAATAGGCTGATGATGATGATTTTATTGTCTTTGCGCTATATATGTTTGCTTGCGCATAACTGTTGGTAAATGTGTGAACCTGCTCTTCTCTTTACAGCTGCCGAAGGCTCGTAAGTTAAGCATCGCAGCAGTGGCCCGCTTTTTGAGGCGACAATGCTGCAGACACGCCCTTGTGAATGGAGTCGTGCCAGGCGGTTACGACAGCGTTTTGTTATACGTTGCCCCTACTTCTCTCGATTGTTAGAACTGGAGTCCATTGTTGTAACATGGCTGCGAAGGCCTCGCTACCCGCCGCGGTGGCTTAGTGGCTATTGCGCTGCTAAGCACGAGGTCGCGGGATCAAATCCCGGCCGAGCGGCCACATTTCGATGGGCGCGAAATGCAGGAACGCCCGTGTCCCGTGCATTGAGGGCACGTCAAGGATCCCCTGGTGGTCAAAATTATTACAGAGTCACCCACTACGGCGGGCCTCATATTACAATTGAGGTTTGGACAAGTAAAAGCCAAGAATTCAATTCAGTTCAAGGCCTCGCTAGCGCAAAGCTTCTGCGCCCCGTCCTGTGCCACGGAAGCGAGGTACGACACGCGTCATGCCCCCGTGTAAAGAAAAACCACACACCAATTACAGCACTGAAAAACTGAGTTATCCGATTCCACATTTTTAAAACCAAGACCCTTTTGTAGCTACCTTAGTCGAGAAATGTACATTCATATTTGTTATCCCTACAAACATAGTTCTTTTGTCATGTGATTTTAAATATTTGCTGTCTGCCTTTTTGTACACTTTGTCATTTTGAAGTCGCGAAATTCAATCTTATTTACCTGCGGTAACTTTGCCTTCTGTTTAGGGTTTCACTTGCATCGCTTTTTAACTTAAATGTAGTAATTGGTATTTACATATATTTATGTACAAACGCCATACTGTACGGACCTACTTCTTGTGTATTACGGCTAATAATCTTTTTTCTGCACTGTTATAACATTTACTAAATTGTAACACTGACAATTGTTTCCCTCTGGCGCTGAATTTGGGTTTTCGCAGGACAGGCGCCGTGTCAGGCTTCTGTGCCTTTTCTCTGGTGCCCTATGCACCTGTAAATTGTTTGCCTAGTTGCCTGAAATAAACTTCAAACTCCAGCTCCAAAACCCTTCTGGTAAACCTTACGTACAGGCCTCTAGAATTGAAGAACACGAAGACCAAAATAGTATAAAGAAGCCATTGTATAATTTCCATCTCTGTTCGGCGTTACGCGTCGTATTCATTTTTGTACCTCAGGAACACCCTTCTGCAAGAGTCTCAAAATGTAAACGCTCCATATATCGAGACGATTCATGGTTGTAGAGATCGCCGAGTTCTAAACTTGCGAGGGACTTTCTTGAGGCCTAAGCTGATAGCCCTATGTACTCTCTGTCTCTCACGATACGCTGGGCAACTTCAGGCTGAAGCACCTCATGCCTCGAGGTTGACATATCCGTAAATACTAACCTGATTTCTGCCGAATTCCCTGGTAGTATGCGGCTTTAAGCATGCGTGCAGAAACGTTGCAACAGTAGTGCGGCTAGTCACACAAGCATGACATCCAATAAACTTCCAACAAACATTCATGAGATTTAATACTGGCGGCTGCATACTCCAACAGTCCCAGTGGCCATTCTTACGACCCGTCGTGAGAAGTGTCGGATCGTCTGGCGTCTATGTGCTTACTACTTTGTGGCGAGACCCCATGTGGGTGAACATCGTTGGATTGGACGTATGACTCAAACGAGCGGATCCAAACTATTTCCAATAAGTTTCTGCAAGATTCCAACAGGCCAGGCATTCGGTTTTCCGATTTATCCTATGAAGAATCGGCGGTTTGGCGCAAATGTTTTACGCCTTAAGAGGCAATTTCAGCTCTGCACCTTCTAAACACATTATAAAATAGAAAACATAGGGATGGAGAAACCTTTCTTATCGGTCAGCACTGCACAACTTCTCATGTGGTTTCTTGAATTTATTGAACGTTAAAATCTACTAACTCTATGAAGTACATTTTTAGTTTATGATGTCAACTTTTTAAGAAAACATCCTAAAACTGAAAAGAAAAACGTCAGGCCAGGCGTCACATTTGCAACTCTGTTACAGGGCAATAAAATTGGTATCCAAATTCTGCACACTTCACCTAATAATACATTTCATTTGATTTCATTTATTTATCAAAGGGCCCAAGAACAGCTCTACGCCTCATTATTGGTGCACTTGTAGTGCACAAAGAACAGAAAACAGAAAGAACGCGAAACGTGAAAGAGCAGTCGTACAAGATGCAGCAAGAAACTGGAATAAATCAAATACAGAAGTCCTGGAAAATAAAAACACAAGAGCTGAAAATATAAAGATCATAAAGCAATGTATTTTGTTCTGGTACAAGACGTGTTACAGCGTTAGAGGTGCAAGAGGAGTTCATGTAGAAAATGCTGGGATTACGGAAGTTTGGGCGAGGCACGCAGTACGTTACAGCTGACAGTAACAGCGGACAGAAGTGGTTGTGAATTAGTTTATACAAGAATAAGTAATCGCGATATTTTCGCTTTACTTCACGGCGTCAAATATTAAACATGCGAAGTACACGCCCACAGGCATAAAATACACGGTGTCCCAGAAATAGATCTTGCAGAATAAGAATGAATGGGCGTTACGCGTCGTATCTATTTTGTACCCCAGGAACACCCTTCTGCACGAGTCTCAAAATGTAAACGCTCAGTATATCGAGACGATTCATGGTTGTAGAGATCGCCGAGTTCTAAACTCATATGCAATACAACATTAAGTATATGCGTAAGGAGAGGAACAAAAAAAAGAACACATTCATTTTTTGCTACATTTGTCAAAGTAATACAGCTTCATACAACAGAACCAAACTCTAAGTTCGAGCCAACAAAGAATACAAGAAACCAACACAGTTGACATTCGTAAACTTTTTTGTGTTTCTTGGTATGAGAGTTAACGCTCTTTGGGATGCATTCACAATGCTCAAAATATGTTTTTTGAAAGCTAGTCGGGAGTCAAGGAATATTCCTAAATCACGCGTACAACTCGCTCTTTCAAAGGAATGTTGTCAAGTACGTATGCGCATAAAAAGTGGACATTTTGCAACTAAAGGAAACAAGTGTCTTAGTTCACACCTTCTTGTAATAATTGACATCCCTGTGTTGATTCTATTTCACGGTGAAGTTTAATATCGTCAGCGTATAAAATTAGACGCAAATGACGCAAACATTCTTCAAGAATATTAGCAAAGATATTGAAAAATAATGGGCCTAACATACACCCTTGTGGAAGTTGATTCATATGGCAAAGAGTACTTAGCGAACGAAATTTTGCCTAGTGGACAGTCAGCGTGCACAGGTTGGAAGTAACGCCGTAGCTTAAGAGTTTACGGATAAGATGGTTATGAGAAACAGCATGATTTGCTTTTGACAGGTCGAAGTATACTGTCTCTAACTGTCTCCGGTTAGCAACAGCGGGATCCGCAACATCAAAAAAGAAACAACGTTTGTTTCCACAGACCTGCCATGTACAAAACCATGTTGGTGTATGCTATTCTTATGTGTAAAAAAAACGGCACATGTCTAAAGAAAGCTATTTCGAACACTTTTACAAATGGAGGTACGAGGGACACGGGGCGATAATTTTTGATGTCGCTCATGCTGCCACCTTTAGGAACTGGCACAAATATTGCATTCTTCGAACAAGAAGTAAAAGGCACTCATATGCAAAGCAACATTAAGTATATGCGTAAGGAGAGTAACAAAAAAAGAACAGGCTTTGATAACCAAACTTGATATTCGGTCGTAAGAAAGAGAATGCTGTGGTTTCTACTTACTTACGGCCATCACGACATCGTGTACTGAAATACATGAAATGTTGGAATGGTTACTGAAATTTTACTGTGAGTCACCAGAGCTAGTAGCACGCGCTTCAAGGAAAACCGATAAAAAATGTTAAGCGAATGCATTGGCGATTTTGTCACATTTTCTAAGAACGTCACGAGAAGGATGATTTATGACATTAATCTAATGAATGACGGTTGGTTTTTGGAAGATGTTCTCGTTCACTGTGCCCGAAAGGAAGCGTAACTTTCATCCTTCGCTTTGGGCTTTGGGGAGTCGACGTCGCTGCTATCAAGAACTTCTCCCAGCGTAAAAAAAATAAATTATGGGGTTTTACGTGCCAAAACCAGTTCTGAATATGAGGCACGCCGTAGTGGGGGACTCCGGAAATTTGGACCACCTGGGGTTCTTCAACGTGCACCTAAATCTAAGTACACGGGTGTTTTCGCATTTCGCCCCCATCGAAATGCGGCCGCCGTGGCCGGGATTCGATCCTCGTGCTCAGCAGCCCAACACCATAGCCACTGAGCAACCGCGGCGGGTTTCTCCCAGCGTAGCACAGATTTCCTGGCAAGTTGCTAAGTTGCTGAAGGGGCCAAGCGTGACACAAAAAGCGAGGGCTTTCCCGGCACAGAAACCATCGGGCTGGAAGTACTTGCCCCAACCAGGGCTTCTCTTTCGTCTTGGGCCGGAACGGAACTTTTGTAGGCCTGGACGCCCATTTTCTTCATGCGATGGCCCCCTCACAGGTGTCGGTGCCGAATTGACGCTGAGTTGTTCTGCACCTACAGAAACGAAGCCAGTGGATATAGGACAGGTTGACTTGCGACGTGTAACCAAAGGGACGTCGGTGAAGCCGCCAAAGGTGGCCACTGGATTCCGTCACCTTGCTGCCATTGCGCAAGTCCTGCACGCATTTGCGAAAAATCAGGCCCGTGCAGTGCTCTAATCCAAACCTGAGGTTGGTACTGGTGACGAAGAAAGGGAAAGCGCTGCGACAGAGATCAGTGGCGGGTCGGTAAAGGTTGCCACGCTCATCCCTTTGGGCAACAATACAGGATCTGGGGTTGGGTTGCAGGCGTACAGGAGAGCTCGGCCACATGAAAACCGGACGAGACAAGGGGCGACGAGAATTCCTCGTGAAGGTTGCCACGCTCATCCCTTTGGGCAACAATACAGGATCTGGGGTTGTGTTGCAGGCGTACAGGAGAGCTCGGCCACATGAAAACCGGACGAGACAAGGGGCGACGAGAATTCCTCGTGAAGGTTGCCACGCTCATCCCTTTGGGCAACAATACAGGATCTGGGGTTGTGTTGCAGGCGTACAGGAGAGCTCGGCCACATGAAAACCGGACGAGACAAGGGGCGACGAGAATTCCTCGTGAAGGTTGCCACGCTCATCCCTTTGGGCAACAATACAGGATCTGGGGTTGTGTTGCAGGCGTACAGGAGAGCTCGGCCACATGAAAACCGGACGAGACAAGGGGCGACGAGAATTCCTCGTGAAGGTTGCCACGCTCATCCCTTTGGGCAACAATACAGGATCTGGGGTTGTGTTGCAGGCGTACAGGAGAGCTCGGCCACATGAAAACCGGACGAGACAAGGGGCGACGAGAATTCCTCGTGAAGGTTGCCACGCTCATCCCTTTGGGCAACAATACAGGATCTGGGGTTGTGTTGCAGGCGTACAGGAGAGCTCGGCCACATGAAAACCGGACGAGACAAGGGGCGACGAGAATTCCTCGTGAAGGTTGCCACGCTCATCCCTTTGGGCAACAATACAGGATCTGGGGTTGTGTTGCAGGCGTACAGGAGAGCTCGGCCACATGAAAACCGGACGAGACAAGGGGCGACGAGAATTCCTCGTGAAGGTTGCCACGCTCATCCCTTTGGGCAACAATACAGGATCTGGGGTTGTGTTGCAGGCGTACAGGAGAGCTCGGCCACATGAAAACCGGACGAGACAAGGGGCGACGAGAATTCCTCGTGAAGGTTGCCACGCTCATCCCTTTGGGCAACAATACAGGATCTGGGGTTGTGTTGCAGGCGTACAGGAGAGCTCGGCCACATGAAAACCGGACGAGACAAGGGGCGACGAGAATTCCTCGTGAAGGTTGCCACGCTCATCCCTTTGGGCAACAATACAGGATCTGGGGTTGTGTTGCAGGCGTACAGGAGAGCTCGGCCACATGAAAACCGGACGAGACAAGGGGCGACGAGAATTCCTCGTGAAGGTTGCCACGCTCATCCCTTTGGGCAACAATACAGGATCTGGGGTTGTGTTGCAGGCGTACAGGAGAGCTCGGCCACATGAAAACCGGACGAGACAAGGGGCGACGAGAATTCCTCGTGAAGGTTGCCACGCTCATCCCTTTGGGCAACAATACAGGATCTGGGGTTGTGTTGCAGGCGTACAGGAGAGCTCGGCCACATGAAAACCGGACGAGACAAGGGGCGACGAGAATTCCTCGTGAAGGTTGCCACGCTCATCCCTTTGGGCAACAATACAGGATCTGGGGTTGTGTTGCAGGCGTACAGGAGAGCTCGGCCACATGAAAACCGGACGAGACAAGGGGCGACGAGAATTCCTCGTGAAGGTTGCCACGCTCATCCCTTTGGGCAACAATACAGGATCTGGGGTTGTGTTGCAGGCGTACAGGAGAGCTCGGCCACATGAAAACCGGACGAGACAAGGGGCGACGAGAATTCCTCGTGAAGGTTGCCACGCTCATCCCTTTGGGCAACAATACAGGATCTGGGGTTGTGTTGCAGGCGTACAGGAGAGCTCGGCCACATGAAAACCGGACGAGACAAGGGGCGACGAGAATTCCTCGTGAAGGTTGCCACGCTCATCCCTTTGGGCAACAATACAGGATCTGGGGTTGTGTTGCAGGCGTACAGGAGAGCTCGGCCACATGAAAACCGGACGAGACAAGGGGCGACGAGAATTCCTCGTGAAGGTTGCCACGCTCATCCCTTTGGGCAACAATACAGGATCTGGGGTTGTGTTGCAGGCGTACAGGAGAGCTCGGCCACATGAAAACCGGACGAGACAAGGGGCGACGAGAATTCCTCGTGAAGGTTGCCACGCTCATCCCTTTGGGCAACAATACAGGATCTGGGGTTGTGTTGCAGGCGTACAGGAGAGCTCGGCCACATGAAAACCGGACGAGACAAGGGGCGACGAGAATTCCTCGTGAAGGTTGCCACGCTCATCCCTTTGGGCAACAATACAGGATCTGGGGTTGTGTTGCAGGCGTACAGGAGAGCTCGGCCACATGAAAACCGGACGAGACAAGGGGCGACGAGAATTCCTCGTGAAGGTTGCCACGCTCATCCCTTTGGGCAACAATACAGGATCTGGGGTTGTGTTGCAGGCGTACAGGAGAGCTCGGCCACATGAAAACCGGACGAGACAAGGGGCGACGAGAATTCCTCGTGAAGGTTGCCACGCTCATCCCTTTGGGCAACAATACAGGATCTGGGGTTGTGTTGCAGGCGTACAGGAGAGCTCGGCCACATGAAAACCGGACGAGACAAGGGGCGACGAGAATTCCTCGTGAAGGTTGCCACGCTCATCCCTTTGGGCAACAATACAGGATCTGGGGTTGTGTTGCAGGCGTACAGGAGAGCTCGGCCACATGAAAACCGGACGAGACAAGGGGCGACGAGAATTCCTCGTGAAGGTTGCCACGCTCATCCCTTTGGGCAACAATACAGGATCTGGGGTTGTGTTGCAGGCGTACAGGAGAGCTCGGCCACATGAAAACCGGACGAGACAAGGGGCGACGAGAATTCCTCGTGAAGGTTGCCACGCTCATCCCTTTGGGCAACAATACAGGATCTGGGGTTGTGTTGCAGGCGTACAGGAGAGCTCGGCCACATGAAAACCGGACGAGACAAGGGGCGACGAGAATTCCTCGTGAAGGTTGCCACGCTCATCCCTTTGGGCAACAATACAGGATCTGGGGTTGTGTTGCAGGCGTACAGGAGAGCTCGGCCACATGAAAACCGGACGAGACAAGGGGCGACGAGAATTCCTCGTGAAGGTTGCCACGCTCATCCCTTTGGGCAACAATACAGGATCTGGGGTTGTGTTGCAGGCGTACAGGAGAGCTCGGCCACATGAAAACCGGACGAGACAAGGGGCGACGAGAATTCCTCGTGAAGGTTGCCACGCTCATCCCTTTGGGCAACAATACAGGATCTGGGGTTGTGTTGCAGGCGTACAGGAGAGCTCGGCCACATGAAAACCGGACGAGACAAGGGGCGACGAGAATTCCTCGTGAAGGTTGCCACGCTCATCCCTTTGGGCAACAATACAGGATCTGGGGTTGTGTTGCAGGCGTACAGGAGAGCTCGGCCACATGAAAACCGGACGAGACAAGGGGCGACGAGAATTCCTCGTGAAGGTTGCCACGCTCATCCCTTTGGGCAACAATACAGGATCTGGGGTTGTGTTGCAGGCGTACAGGAGAGCTCGGCCACATGAAAACCGGACGAGACAAGGGGCGACGAGAATTCCTCGTGAAGGTTGCCACGCTCATCCCTTTGGGCAACAATACAGGATCTGGGGTTGTGTTGCAGGCGTACAGGAGAGCTCGGCCACATGAAAACCGGACGAGACAAGGGGCGACGAGAATTCCTCGTGAAGGTTGCCACGCTCATCCCTTTGGGCAACAATACAGGATCTGGGGTTGTGTTGCAGGCGTACAGGAGAGCTCGGCCACATGAAAACCGGACGAGACAAGGGGCGACGAGAATTCCTCGTGAAGGTTGCCACGCTCATCCCTTTGGGCAACAATACAGGATCTGGGGTTGTGTTGCAGGCGTACAGGAGAGCTCGGCCACATGAAAACCGGACGAGACAAGGGGCGACGAGAATTCCTCGTGAAGGTTGCCACGCTCATCCCTTTGGGCAACAATACAGGATCTGGGGTTGTGTTGCAGGCGTACAGGAGAGCTCGGCCACATGAAAACCGGACGAGACAAGGGGCGACGAGAATTCCTCGTGAAGGTTGCCACGCTCATCCCTTTGGGCAACAATACAGGATCTGGGGTTGTGTTGCAGGCGTACAGGAGAGCTCGGCCACATGAAAACCGGACGAGACAAGGGGCGACGAGAATTCCTCGTGAAGGTTGCCACGCTCATCCCTTTGGGCAACAATACAGGATCTGGGGTTGTGTTGCAGGCGTACAGGAGAGCTCGGCCACATGAAAACCGGACGAGACAAGGGGCGACGAGAATTCCTCGTGAAGGTTGCCACGCTCATCCCTTTGGGCAACAATACAGGATCTGGGGTTGTGTTGCAGGCGTACAGGAGAGCTCGGCCACATGAAAACCGGACGAGACAAGGGGCGACGAGAATTCCTCGTGAAGGTTGCCACGCTCATCCCTTTGGGCAACAATACAGGATCTGGGGTTGTGTTGCAGGCGTACAGGAGAGCTCGGCCACATGAAAACCGGACGAGACAAGGGGCGACGAGAATTCCTCGTGAAGGTTGCCACGCTCATCCCTTTGGGCAACAATACAGGATCTGGGGTTGTGTTGCAGGCGTACAGGAGAGCTCGGCCACATGAAAACCGGACGAGACAAGGGGCGACGAGAATTCCTCGTGAAGGTTGCCACGCTCATCCCTTTGGGCAACAATACAGGATCTGGGGTTGTGTTGCAGGCGTACAGGAGAGCTCGGCCACATGAAAACCGGACGAGACAAGGGGCGACGAGAATTCCTCGTGAAGGTTGCCACGCTCATCCCTTTGGGCAACAATACAGGATCTGGGGTTGTGTTGCAGGCGTACAGGAGAGCTCGGCCACATGAAAACCGGACGAGACAAGGGGCGACGAGAATTCCTCGTGAAGGTTGCCACGCTCATCCCTTTGGGCAACAATACAGGATCTGGGGTTGTGTTGCAGGCGTACAGGAGAGCTCGGCCACATGAAAACCGGACGAGACAAGGGGCGACGAGAATTCCTCGTGAAGGTTGCCACGCTCATCCCTTTGGGCAACAATACAGGATCTGGGGTTGTGTTGCAGGCGTACAGGAGAGCTCGGCCACATGAAAACCGGACGAGACAAGGGGCGACGAGAATTCCTCGTGAAGGTTGCCACGCTCATCCCTTTGGGCAACAATACAGGATCTGGGGTTGTGTTGCAGGCGTACAGGAGAGCTCGGCCACATGAAAACCGGACGAGACAAGGGGCGACGAGAATTCCTCGTGAAGGTTGCCACGCTCATCCCTTTGGGCAACAATACAGGATCTGGGGTTGTGTTGCAGGCGTACAGGAGAGCTCGGCCACATGAAAACCGGACGAGACAAGGGGCGACGAGAATTCCTCGTGAAGGTTGCCACGCTCATCCCTTTGGGCAACAATACAGGATCTGGGGTTGTGTTGCAGGCGTACAGGAGAGCTCGGCCACATGAAAACCGGACGAGACAAGGGGCGACGAGAATTCCTCGTGAAGGTTGCCACGCTCATCCCTTTGGGCAACAATACAGGATCTGGGGTTGTGTTGCAGGCGTACAGGAGAGCTCGGCCACATGAAAACCGGACGAGACAAGGGGCGACGAGAATTCCTCGTGAAGGTTGCCACGCTCATCCCTTTGGGCAACAATACAGGATCTGGGGTTGTGTTGCAGGCGTACAGGAGAGCTCGGCCACATGAAAACCGGACGAGACAAGGGGCGACGAGAATTCCTCGTGAAGGTTGCCACGCTCATCCCTTTGGGCAACAATACAGGATCTGGGGTTGTGTTGCAGGCGTACAGGAGAGCTCGCCCACATGAAAACCGGACGAGACAAGGGCGACGAGAATTCCTCGTGAAGTGCAGCGTGAAGAGGAGGTAACCAGTGCGTCTGCATCGGTTAGCTGGCCGGATGTGACAGCTACAATGTGCTCGTGACCAGAGTGCAGGACGTAGTCTGCAGCGACAGCCAAGTTCAAGATGGACGGGGACGACTCCAAAATAGGTGCATCCGTATCTGTGATGTGGACTACTTTCTCCCTACATGATATAACAGCGGAGGCAGAATGCAGGAAGTCCCAACCGAGAATAAGTTCATGGATGCACGCGGGTAGCAAAATCATCTCAATGCGGTGACGAATGCCGTCGATAAAAACACGAGCCGTAAATTGTCCGTCGGGGTGAATGTGTACGTTATTAGCGCAGCGTAAAACGGGTCCAAGATAAGGCGTTCTGACTTTACGGATCCGTGAGCACAAATCACTACGCAGAACGGAAACAGCGGCACCAGTATCGACGAGAGCTTGCACAGGAACACCTTCGAGAGTTACAGATAGCATATTGGCCGGGCGATAAGGAGGTATTTCCGAAGTTCGAAAGGACGCAGTTTTCCCCAAAAAAACTGCAATCCTTAGTTTTCCGAGTGTTGGTCAGCAAGGCGGGAGATGGGGCGAAGCGGTGATGCAGAGCGGCGGTAGGGCGAAGGAGAACGTCGTCTAGCCGAACGGGAGCCCTGAGGCAGACGTGGAGACGCTGGTGGAGATGGAGAACGACGCTGCGTGAAAGCGGACGGGCCTGGGTAGTAAGCGTCGTGTCGTCGGATCTCGTCTCGCTCGAAATCGGCATAGCCTCGGCTTACATCCAGCAGGCGGCGACGGCAGTAACGCGATATGTGGCCCCGTATACCGCAGTAAAAGCAGACCGGGCGAGGTGGACGCCACGGAGTATACGAAGGTGCAGAAGGTGCTCGGGCGCCCATAGAGGCCAAATGGCCGCAGGTGAGGTCAGGAGGCCCAGAAGGGACAGTGGCAGGTGGCATTGCAGCGACTTCCGCGTATGTGGGCATCGGGAACCCTGCTGGGGCAACAGACGTTGTCGGTGTCGTCATGGCTGCCAACTCCTCCTTCACAAGGTTGCGCAATTCGAACGTTGGCGATGGGGCGGAAACAACAGTGGATCGCCGCTGTTGCTGCTCCTGAAGTTCTTCGCGAATAATAGAGCGGATAAGAGCACGTAAATCAGAATGAGGTGGCATTGGAAGGTCGCTGTCACGGTGAAGACGGAGGGCCTGAAGCTCGTCCAAGCGCTGGCACGTCGATGTAATATCTTGAACCGAGGTAGGATTTTGAACAGCTAAGGCGTTGAATGCGATGGAACCAATGCCTTTAAGAATATGGTGAATGCGTTCGGCTTCCGTCATTCCGACGTTGGCGCGGCGGCATAGAGCCAGGACATCTTCGATGTACGATGTATATGACTCTTGTGGAAGTTGAACACGCGCAGCGAGCTTCTGTTTGGCGAATTCTGAACGGCCAGATGAAGACGCGAAAATTTGCCGCAAGCGGGTAGTAAACGCTGACCAGTCGGCGAAGTCAGTTTCATGGTTAAAATACCACGTCTTCGCAACGTGGGTCAGATGGAACGCGACGTTAGTCAACTTCTGTCTGTCGGTCCACCCATTGGCCGAACTCACACGGCTTTAATTGTCGAGCCAGTCGTCGGCGTCATCTCCGCGGAGACCCGCAAAGACTGGTGGATCACGTTGAGGGGTGGTAATGGTGCACGATGTCAGTGCAGCCGATGTCGCAGGAGCAGGAGCGTTAGGGGTAGCGATAGTGCCAGCGGCCGACGCAGGGGTTGTCGTAGCTGTGGGGGTGGCCGGGCGCAGGCGGCGACCGCAACGTAGCTCCAGGTAGGGCAGGAACGCAGGAGGACGTCGGGATCTTGACGCGCCTCCACCACTTTGAAAGACGGAAGACGACCAGGACAGGCAGCACTGGCAGACCCGTTTATTCCACCGGCATGGCCGAGGCTCAAACACGAAGAGAAACAGGGATGATGATAGCTATATACAAATGAGAACTGATGAAGTATGTTAAATGTGCTTACAATATATATAGGGTGTGTGTGATTGTGAAGAGAAAGTAGCGAAGAGGCGCAATGAATGCGAGGAGCGAACTTTCCTTCTTCGTATTCTTGCATTTTTGCCAGCGTTTTGAACGCTGGCCTATGACAGTGAAGCCTTTGCAGAGTTGATGTGAAAACTTCAGTCGAAAAAGCGTTTATTTTGAATAATGCTAGCAACCATGCTCCTGTTGCTTCGCGAGACTCGCAGTACAAGCTGTGCGTTGCTACGGCTTGGGTGCTGATGTTGCGCATTCGGTATTAGTGCGTTTTGTGCGGTGATTCTTTGTTTCGAGCTCCTTCAAGCGTTTTTTTGTTACTGTTCATCATCCCACGAGGTAAGTATGTCCAATTGTAAAAGACAAGCTTGGAAATAGTCTCTAGTTTTTTTTTCTGTATTTTTCGTCGACTCCTTCTGGGGTCATCCAAAAACAGTGCCGCCACCGAGCGGCCTCGGCCACTCATACAGACCTCAAACGGCAGAAGGAAAAGGGCTGAGGTGCCATGTACAACAACTGTTTTCTAGTTTATTAGAACTACCATCTAAGCTACCATGTCTGCAGCTTGTGTGTAAGTCGTATTTTATGAATTATCTGACGCAATTTGCTTTGGGACATTAAATTAGTTCAATAAGGTACTTGCGCTTGGCGGAGGGCCTAAGATAAGGAGGATGTATGTGGCACTTCCGCACGTGCGTGCTTGCCTGCATGACGTACGTCACTTGTGGTGGTGGTGCTCGACTAACGTAGGCAACAGCTTCGCTGTACATCCAGTTTCACAAGGTGGAATGGGGGCGGAGTGGTGTGCTCGTGAACGCATAGTCCGAAGTCACATATTAGTACTGCCGTTATCGTGCGGCTCGAAATGAAGCACGGCTGTTACAAACAGGTATTATAGGCATCCTTGAGACGATAAAATCGTACCAGGGCTCACTTATTCACGAGTTTGGAAGACGTGGTCCGCCTCGTTTTTCTCCCTTGTGTTTTATTCCTGAACCACAGCGTCCTTCAAACGTCGATCATGACGATTCTTACCCGATGGTCATTGAGTTTTGATTTGTAAAAACTTAGCTTTTATTTTAATGGCCAGCTCCAAGGAGCAAGTTTCCGACGGTTTTTCGCCATCGGCCAACGTCGGCAGGCTTTCATACTTTGCTAGCCACTTCGGGAGTCGGCTGTGATCGGGCATGGCCAGACTCGGCCACGCCAGATTATATACTGAAATAGCACGTAGGAATGCGCCCTGAACTAAACCACTCATCTAAACGTATGACACTGACGACTCTACCTTTAGCTCGGGCCCAACTCCGATGCAGCCTCCCCATGCAAATACATGTAAAATGCAGAAATGCTTTTCTCAGATAACCCTTGGCCGATTTTAATAAATTTATTGCATTTTAGAGAGAAATTGAAATGCTAGTGACTGTTGAAGCGAAATTTTTATTTATGGCCTAAATTTTTTTACAACTTTCGAAAAATTGTAAGTTAAGAAAAATGGAAGCCCGAAGTTTACAAGTTTGTCCCTCGGCATCAAAAACAGATATCGCTGTTTTATAACCTCTATCCTTTATTGCATGTCAAGCAGACTAATTTGATACATAAGTTTGCAGCTTTCCTGAATATGCTTCCAAATGCAAATGCAAGTAGACATTCAGGTCAGGGCGTGATTTATTTCATTAATCAGGCGAAACGAAGACTGTCCGGACAACGGCAAAGCAGAGTGAGCGCGAGCACCAACAACACGTTTCGTCCTCGTTGTTTACTTGCGTCCGTGTTGGTCGCTACACAATTTGTACAACGGCTTTTCAAAAGTCATAATCCTAAATAAACAGGATACTGAAGAACGGTGAATACATAAATTGTGTGCGCTTTAGATGTAGTATTCGACGCTGTTTACAGAATGCTGATATAGTTTTTATTGCTGAGTGAGAGAGTTGTAAACATCGCAGTTTTGGTTTCTAACAGTTTGCAATAATTAATTGCCAATATTTATTTTTAGAGAACTGACGGCCTAAAAATATAAAATTGGTCTTCCACAGTCACTAGATCTCAGCTTTTATTGCGATAGCAATTATATGGATATTCCAGGCGCATTTATGCCGTCGGCATCATTGTCGCCGAGAGGTCCTGTATAAGGCCCAACGGCGATAACACTGTTGCCGCGCGCCCTACGCTGTATGTGCCAGGGAAAGCGCGCGAGGGGAGCTGATGATCGTGGCTCAATCTCGCCGCGCGAAATGCGGCCAGTGCACAGCGGTAGATGGCTGATAAGCTTGTTGCAAAGATTTCCGTCCAGAAGTACTGCTTCATCATAATTAAAAGATTCACTACGACTTTAAATTATTGTTACTTACGCTATGACATATTTGCTGTGCATGCAGTTGAGTTTAAGCAGTAGTTATTAGCGCATAAATTTTGTAGGTAAATTGGACGAAGCAATGCGGAAGCTTACCGAATGTGTAGGTGCATTAATTTTAATTTATTAACAAATACATGGGCACTCCAAGCGGATTTCTGCCGTCGGCGGTCGTCACCGCCGAGAGGTTCCGTATAAGGTCCAAGGGCGATAAAATCATCGCCACGTGCCATGTGCTGTATGTGCGAGTGAAAGCACACGATGGACGCGCACTTTCGCGGCGAGCAAACGCACGGCGCTGTAAACGCGACGTCTTCCTTCGCGCGAAACGCCGTGGAGGCATGGGAGAGAGGAAGGGGGGCGGCGTCGTGCTCCGCCACGCACTGCGTGTTTCGCGACCGGGTGAAAGGAGCACTCCTGACTCGATCTCGCGCGCGAAAGGAGGAAAGGGTAGGCTGCGCGGGAGGCGTGGGGTGGGGCTTCTACCATAGCATAAGGAACCAACTCTGCCAGCAGCTGCGTACTTTGAGCGGCCGCGGGTGGTCGCGTGCGCGGTATCTTGAAAGCTATCTGTAGGAGGCTCAAACCTTTATACCACCGCTCAGTTTCCATTGAAGCGGTAGACCGCACGAAGGCCACTTCGCTCGCTGCTGCCACCGCGCTTGCACCCGCCAGCGTTTTGACAGCGAGTGTCCGCGGTCATCGAGTGCGATGTGTTCATGTTGGCTTGTGCGCGCTGAAACCATGCTTGTTAATTCAGTTAGTAAGCGAATGTCTCCAAGTTTATACTGCCGATAAAACTACTATCTTTACTCCGTATAGATCTGTACTAATTTGCTATCGCAATTGATGGTTCGCGTTTCGGGGGAAACTGCGAATCTTAAATTTTAAAATATTCTTATGGGAATGCTCTTGCTTGAATCATAGAGCCTTGGTGAACTTAAGCATGGGTGGCGTGCGGAATGGCCTCTGTTTAGTGCCAGCATTCTCTTCGACACGCCACTTTTCTAAACGCGCGTCGCAATAGTTTGAGATGGTGATTCTAGTATGAAAGAATAAAATTTGACAGCGGCGTGCGTGGCGTTACCATAGTGACGTTAGCACTGCGCATGTTACCGCAACGGCCTCTTGTCTGAGGTTTTGATAATTTCCGTTCTATTTCCGGAAGCGTTATTCCGACGTGTCCGAGACCACCAAAAGACGCGTATGCGTGCATGTGAGACTCTTGGCAGCAGGCGCATCGGTAGCAGGTCTTGAAGACAGCCAATTCACCGCGCTCTCTCGCGTAGTCCGTTAAACCTAGTCGCCTTTACGTTATACATGCGCAGTGTAAAATATTGCGTGGCAGATTGTAACGTTGCAAGCTGCGGCCTACGTGATGTTTTCCAAAGTTCCACGCCATTACGTGCAGGAGTTTTCATCACCTTGAACTTTTCTTGTATCCTATAACGTTCTTAACCGATTGTCTCTTTCTGGTAAAAAATCTACGCATTAATATCTTATGCACAATGTACATTTCAGTGACACGAACAACCAGGGAATCATGGTGGTGGCCGTGATTATTCTGTTGCTCTTGGGCATGGTCGGATTTGTCTTCTTCCTCCTGTCAGCGGGCAAGTATGGTGAGTGCATCGACGACTATCCACGTGAGAATGATTCTCCGTTTGCATGTTCACACAGGCTCTTTCCTTGCACATCTTATTATGTACTTCAAAAGCTATCCTGAAGAAGAGAGTTGCATTCTCGAAACTGTATTGGCAGAATAAGTTAATATTAGATCAATTGTTAGAATTAATTAAGAGGTGATCTCATGCAAGTTTTCTAATCTCCCGATAAGTTATCTGAAGCCATGTGACCAAGAAAGTTTGTATTTTTTTTTCGATGAGAAACAAACTGGGCGCTTCAGCATACCTCGTGCAAAATAAACGCCAGGTGTTGATGTCTTGTAACGTCTACCGATCTGCGCCGTGCAAGCCTAACCATGTTTATTATTTCTACGTGGTGATACCCCTAGCAAACTCACCGGCGCCTATTGGTAAGTTTCATTATCTCCCGTAAATAATGAAAAGTTAATTAGGGATTCCTGATAGTTAGTCAATTAACCAGTTAGATTTCTCATGCAAGTAATGTAAAGCTTTTTTGAGCAATCCAGCTGAAAGACTGGAATTGTTCAATTTGCCGCGGGCGATAACAACGCACCTGGCACAGTTGCGGAACCCTATATTCATTGCGTCCATGAAGATTTGATGACAGCGCACACAGCTGATCCTCATTCTCGCTTTGTACCATGCAGAAGGCGACGAGAAAACCAAAGTCGCCGGTGATGGGGGCGACGTCACAGGAAGTGATGGCACAGATAGAGTCCTCGCGGTGCCGGTCGTATACGGAAGCGGCAGGAGCAAAGTTATACCCGTCCCACGGGCACCGCGGGCCACACCCATCCCCCCGGTAGCGAGTGCCACGCCCGTCCCACGGGCGCCGAGGGTCACACCAGTCCCACGGGCGCCGAGGGTCACACCTGTCCCACGGGCGCCCAGGGTCACATCTGTCCCACGGGCGCCGCGCGTCACACCGGCACCACCTGTATCAGTACCACGACCCAGAACAGCTCCTGCAGTGCTCACACCTGCTCCGCTGACACCGTCGCCGCCCCACACGCAGACCCAGAAACCGACAGGTATGTGTCAAGGCTAGATATTTCCAGGTGACGGCAAGTTAGGCGACGTGTCGTACCGCAAATGGTAAATAACCTTGCGAATCGAATATCCTACATCATTGGCTCACTGGCTAGAGTGTTCTGAAGCTGGGTCCTTGATGCCTCAACGTACCGGCTACAATCCTATTTAAGGCTGAACGCAGCAGTGCTGACTGAAGTACAGTATGGAATTGTTTTGTATGGAAATTGGAAGTGCCTAAACAGGGTAAGAAAGTGTAAGGGTCGGGGCGGGCCTTACACCAGCCGTCACTTGTGCTTGGGGTCAACAGTACGAAGACTTTGTCCAGTGTCCGAAGTGCTCTGCTCCTGTGTCTGCAGCGGATGCCCAACATCTACTTTGGATATGTGATTGGACAACGACAATTCGAGAAAGTGTTCTCAAAGGCGTGAAATTCAAGAGTGATCAATTAGAATACAGTGATAGATGGATTATGGACAACACATTTCTTAAGTCGCGGTTGCACATCTCTATCACACAGCCTGCAGGCTTATATTTGACACCATTATGATGTAATGCCGCGTGGCAAACCAAGCGAAAAAAAATCCCAGGTGACCTCTCGAAGCTCACGTGTTTGATGCACGTTTCTGCATTAAATACAGTCGAGAGATTGGTGGGTCACTCACGTCTTAAATAAGTCAGCTCTTGAAACGGCGCGCAGCCAGAATCGAACATTCGCCTTCTTATTTACGACGTAACTTCCGCTCAGTCGTGTACGTCATAGGACTATGCACGTGTTTGGTGGAGCGTACCAAATGATGGACCGCAGGTTTCTGAACATGTCACCTAAATACTGGACAACGGACTGTGATTACTCTACAGATAATGCGTGTTGTGACACTTGAGCCTAGGAACGGTAGAGTCACCCACCGTGGTTGCTCAATGGCTATGGTGTTGGGCTGCTGAGCACGAGGTCGCGGGATCGAATCCCGGCCACGGCGGCCGCATTTCGATGGGGGCGAAATGCGAAAACATCCGTGTACTTAGATTTAGGTGCACGCTAAAGAACCCCAGGTGGTCCAAATTTCCGGAGTCCCCCATTACGGTGTGCCTCATAATCAGATCGTGGTTTTGGCACGTAAAACCCCATAGTTTAACAATAAGGAACGATAGAGTCGTGTTGTCACAGTGCGCGCTTCAATCAGCTAATAAAGAAATCCTACATTCGTAAGTTGAGTCACCCTCAGTAGATCATATCTATCAGCGCTAGTGAAAAAGCTTGGGAACATTTGCATTTTTGGCACGCTTTGGGAACGATGGACCGCTGGTAACTTCTCTTTCGAAGGTATTTTTAAGTAAATTTTTATGTTCGTCCCGCCAGATGAAGCACATTCACTCTATTAAACCTCTGACCAGTTAGAGTAAACCGATGTCATATGTCATTAGAAGAAACGGAAACTATCGACGGTGGAGTTTACTAACGGAACTCCTGTGAAACGAATTGCCACCACCGGCCCGAAATTTTACAGCGTAACCAGTGGCCACGTCACCGTTGGGTATTCTCCTGAAACGTGCCCTTCACTTCAAAATTCAGCGGTAATAGTAAAGCCCCCACTGCAGATGCAAAACAGTCTGTAGAAAATGTTTAGAAAAGGAGCATAGGTTTTAAGCAAACACGACTACAAATTCTGGAAGAGAAAGCTATGTTTAAATAATTGTTCTTAGATTTCCGCAAACAACAGCAGCTCTTCCATGGCAGACAGCGAACCTCTTTATGGGGAAGGTTGTACAGAAAGTTTAAACTGCAGAAAAAGTTCCCATTTTAGTATCGCTGAATTGCAGCATTCAAAATAGGCTTAAGTTTTCGACAGATGAACGGCAAAGTTTCAGCTGGGCGCCAGTGGGAGCCCTCTATCAGTCTATTGCGTCCCTCTGACTTTATTACATTTTGACTACGAATACGCCATAAAACCCCAACCCAACGTCCCCTCTCGACTTGATTCGCCGTCATGCCGTGAAACGCTATTGTGACATCCTCCACGATGCCGCCACTGCAGCCGCACGACATCCGTTGTAGAACTTAAATTTACAGCTTTGCTGCAAAGCTAAGTGTGTATACTATGTGCCTGATGTATTATGGGTGCCTCGATGGGCAGGGAAGGTCGGCGCACTTCGCTCTTTAATGAGTGCCGATGGTTACCACGCTGAGACGGGTGCTGATGCGCGAAGAATTAATGCATTATAAATACTAAAGACCACGAGAGGGTCACTTGGAATCAAGCTAGATTTTTACATGGTCGTTAAAGAAAGTAAACAAAATCTGCGTCGTGTCAAGACAGCAGTTTCTGTGCGTCATTGCGGACAAAACGTCCGTTGATGTGGCCGCGAAACATTGCCCGACGATCTCACTCTTGCTTCACGTATGCGCACCTATACTGAACGAACGAACTGCTCAGAGAATAAGTCGCAATTCGCTCTGTTTCAGGTTGCGACTCGGTGTCCTTATTACGATTTACTGTTAACGGAATCTTAGGTTCGCTATTGATATACTTCTCAGATTAATCAACTTCGGATGTCATTACAGCTCGAACATTACTTGAAGGACAGCAAATTACGGCTAGATAAGTACCACACTCCTTTCGATTTCGCATAATTTCATTCCAGTAGTTATCGATTGAACGTCAAAAACCTGACGTGCAGTATTCTGCACTCTTAGAAAGGAACATAACTATATGCTGCTATTAGAACAGGATCATGAGTCGCGTCAAGCGGGCACAGTGTCATATGTCGGATGAGCAACACGATACTCACGGCTGGCTTCGCGCGTCGCCTTAGGTGTGCCACCGACGGTATCGACAAGGTCATCATCAGCGACTCCCACGCCGACTACCCCGACAACACCCAGAAGAACGCCTCCTACGACTACCAGAACTACGCCTTCTACTCCATCGACATCCCCCTGGCCGAAATGTAAGCCATGCAAGATTTCCATTGCGCAAGAATGCAGCTACGATCGTCAGCTGATTGTTGTTTGTTGAAAAGTCTAATTAGGTTTACTTTTTCTTGGCATGAACCCAACAGCGGTCATAAAGGTGCTTTTTCGTTACTTCCTTGAAGCCACCAGTTTTGATCAAGACATTTTATTAGCGCGTCAAAGAACAGGGCAACACGTAAAAATGAGGATTAACACACACGAATCCAGGTTCGTCATTTATTTATTTATTTATTTATTTATTTATTTATTTATTTATTTATTTATTTATTTATTTCAAGACCTTCCATGCCCAAGGGGCAGTTACAGAGGGGAATGGCATAAAAAAAGATGTCATATGCAAAAAATTAAACAATATGATATCTAGCAACAAAGAACGTAGTTTCAGGCGAAATGTAAGATCAGATTGGCAACAAGGCAGATTAGGCAAACACATGGTTTTCTGCGGCCGCTTAAAAAAATAAATAAGAACGTGTCAGAAATATTTGCAAAAATTTCAAGGGTACAGCTAGGCAAGCTGATATACAGGGTGTTCCAGCTATCACGCAGCACGATTAAAAAAAAAGAGGAACGGTGTTACGCGAAGCAAACCTAGTGTGTATTGTTTCCCGTACAGTGAAGTATACGCCAGTAATTGTTTCGTTACTGAGATTAAATTAGGCAGTTGTAATTAATTATCTCACTCGAGAAGTACTGTCCTAATCATCAAAGTGTCAGTGAGAAAGTTCTACAGCAACATGAAAAACTACCGATACAGCTCTCTGTTGCTCAATACGTGCTACATAAGTGTTTTCCGAGCGTGAAAGAAGCCCGCAAATGCACACAAAGTCATTCGAGCGGCCAGTCGCGCGGCAATTCTGCGTGTATTCGCGGGCTGCTTTCACACTCGGAAAAACGCAATTATGTAGCACGTATTGAGCAACAGAGAGCTGTATTGGGAGTTTTTCATGTTGCTGTACAACTTTCTCATTGACACTTTGATAATTAGGACAGTACTTCTCGAGTCAGAAAATTAATTACAATTGCCTAATTAAATCTCAGTAACGAAACAATTACTGGCGGCAACTCCACTGTACTGGATACAATACACACTAGGTTTGCCTCGCGTAACGCCGTTCCTATTTTTTTTTTAATCGTGCTGCGTGATAGCTCGAACACCCTGTATATATAGCTACCATAGACGGGAATTCTCGACACGCTTTTCTCTCTTTACGACGTAGAAATGCCCACACAATAACCGCAGCTCAGGAGGTATTCGTGAGCTAATTGGCCGGTCATTATTGGTCAAAAGCCGTGCACTATAGAGCTGAGACATGGACGAACTCTCAATCAGACACACATATGTACTCGTATCTGTGTGATTTAGTGTTCATCCGCACCTCAACTTCTACGCTGCCTTTAGAAAAATAATGATAACAGGTCATAATTGTTATGCTCCGGGAGTCAGCGCGCCATGGTTACCTATAATCACACTGTATACATGGCGTCACATTGGTCCCCATGATAGGAAAGCGGATGCTCGGACCTCGTAGGCCATGACGTCACTTCAGCAGCTTCCGCGAAGCAGAAGTTATCGCCCCATGTGCTAGGAATATGCACGCATCATTCCCATGCATGCACACATCCATGCTTGCGCGTGGCTGTGTGATAATCAGCCAATGAAAAACGTAGATTTAAAAGGTAATTCCGCAGTTGTTGTTTTTTTTGCATACAAGTGTTTTACGACGGGTTCCGCCGAACATTCGGGCCAAGTAGGTACGTCACGCTATCGTTATCACGCTAATTTCCCCTAAGGCCTGCGACATGGCGGTACTTAGCCGTTTTGAGTTAAACCCCCAAAACTTAGTAAAGTGGCGACACTCCCCTTCTCCTCGCAGTATGGCCTCGCTTTCGCGGTCCCTCCTTGACCTTGATGCCGCCTGCTCTGTTGAAGCGTAGCAAACGACCTTTCGCCTACTAAATTCGCGCATGGCCATGCGGTGCGTTGTGAGTGCCTGTGGTAGCAGTCTACATACGATTAACTTTATGTGCAACATAGAATTTCCGTCATGAGATGTATGCAGTTTTAGCAATTGCAACTTTTCTGTTTTGGTAACTATTCCGCAAAGCAAGTACCTAAGTGAGCGCTTACGCTGGCTGCCGAGGTCTGCAGATGTGTCGGTGCCGCAAGATCTTGTTCCGAGTGGTTACACTAACAGCTTTAGAGACAAGTGCTACAATCTCCGCCTCTTCAAACCTAGATCACCCGCGCCGTCCTTGGTAAGTAAATTCGCGACGCGTATCGGCTATGACGCACAAAGGCTGGCAGACGGCAAGGACTTTCGCCGCTCAGACACATGGGTAACGCAGTACAACTACAGTACCGCCGGCGTTCCGGTCTTCCTGCGTGCTTGTAAACCTTCTTAAGCCCGTGCAGAGGATCGGAAAGTGCGCGCTGGCCTCAAGGTTCACAGAAGTACGCGCGCCCGATTACTGAGTCTCGGCTTTGCGTAAAGCTGAGATTGATCTCTTTTTCAGAATATTCCACAAGCGAGAACGGAGTAGCCGCATATCCTTCTGGCTAAGCAAAACGAGAATACTGAGCTTCCGCTGAGAAAATTATTTTTGTAGACTGTCATGTTGGTTACTGATTACGACGTGGTCATTCGTCACGCGTTAGCCTGGCCATCTAAGAACCAATGCACTTGTTTGCACGAACCGATTTCCACTCTCAAAAAATTCGCGGGGCCGCGACATCCATATGGGTACGGATTACCAGCGAAGCTGTTTAGGCTACATACATAGGCTGCCTACATTATGAAATCATACATTTTTTTATACGGCACCCCACTGCGCGCACACGGAGATTTGTTGCCCGCTGTGCCACGAGAAACGCGATATTACCGCGGCTCGCTTGCAAATGCGATTGGTAAAGACGCGGCCACGGAAGTAGTCGACAAACCGGCGAATTGCGAAGGAAAAAAAAATTGCCATAGGCACATAGGACTGCTTATGTGTTAGAATGAGAAAGCATTATAATCCCTTTGGTGAAACCTTTAGTCAGCGAGATGGCTGCGACGTGACGTGTGTAATCACGCACGCACTAGGCACACCTTTAGTCAGCCAGTTTCGTGGCACCGCCATGGCGTTGGGGAAGCGTGCTGGTCTCGCAAACCAGAAACCCGGGTTCGATTCCCACTCAGGCGGAAATGCACTGAGCTTCCTTTTCAACGTCATTAATTCCTGGCCACGCACCGCAATACGTATGTAAGGCCGCCAGGGTAACCCCCCTGCGAACGCAGGCGGGGGATGCATGCGGGGGCTAGGGGTAAGCAGCTTCACTATAAAACTCAGAGCTGCATGCATTGAGATGGTTCCGCACCATCCGAAATAACATTTGTGTGTTTTCATTTTGGTAGATTTCATGACTGCGCAAACACACCATAATTAAATTAGTGTTGTAGTGCCTAAACAAAACACAACAATGAGCAAATTCCGCGTAGTTCGTGATTAAGCATTTCACAGAGGAGCCTTCGATGTATAGATGCCTTCATTCGAAACCGCAGCAGCTCAAGACGATAAGTGCCGCGAAGCGACGTCGTTCCGGTCATTCAATTTAGGTTCACGGCGCGCACGAACAACATACACTACGCTCACGCAGGCGCAAATGGCGCCATCACATGTCCTACGCCAGTTCGTCGGCGCTCCTGGAGCAGAAATGGCGGCGGAGCGCAACTGTAAACAAACGAGCTGGTGCGTGGTTACACGGGACGCCTACGCGTATTATAGCCCAATAGCGACGCAACGATGAGATTGGCGAGCATGGGCGAGCAGGGAAATTTGGAAGTCCTCGCCGAAACAAACTAGGTTTTAGGCAAGGCTAAGCAGCTAGATGCTACACCTTCGTAATGAATTCGAAAGTCTAGCCATGCCGAAGGCCACACGTCGCTCCCGTCAGCGACATTAAAATTCCGGTATCTGGCTCAAGATTGCTTATTAATCATACGTAAAATGGAAGCGCGAGAAGTGGAGACAGACTTTTTTGAAGCTACATTTATTGTGATATCTTCTGAAATACAAAAAAAGGTCGCAGTTTCACCCGAACGGCGAAGCATCGATTGTGGTAGCAAATTAGTAGACATGTATACGAAGAAAGATAGCAGTTTTATCTGCCGTAAAAATTACCAAACATTCGCTTACCAACGAAAATAACAAGTACAGTGTCGCGCGCGGACAGGTAAACATGAACACATCTCACTCGATGACCGCGGTAAAACGCTATCAGAACGCTGGAATGAGGAAGCATAGTAGCGGCAGCGAGCGTATTGACCGTCGCGCTCCCTATCGCTTCAACGCGATGTAAGCGTTGAACGCACAGCGCATACTAGGCTACCAGCACTCGGCGCACTTTGTTCAAATCGCAGATCGCTTTGAAGATGAGGCCCGCGCGACCTCGCGCTTTGTCCACATCGCAAGTCGCTTTCAAGATAAGGCGCCCACGCGGCCGCGCCGTACGCAGCAGCCGTGGGAGTAGAACGCACCCCCGCCCCCCGTCCCTCGCGCGCGACGGAAGACGGCGTGCTTTCTCCTGGCTTTCCTCCTTTGCGCACGCGAGATTCTGCCGCAATCGTCGTATGACACTCGCAAGCTTTCACTCACACATACAGCATACGGCACGCTGCGACGATATTATAGTGCTTGGACTTTGTAAGGAACAGCACGGCGACAACGACGGCAGAAATGCGCCTGGGGTGTCCATATATTTTCCATCGTAATAATAAAACCTGAAACGCGTACTGTGGGGATCCTGTGGGGAACTCGGTTTATCAGATCTAAGTAAACGAGGTAATAAATCGTGTAAATTTTTTGCTAGCTATGTTTACTGTACTTTGCTCTAGGAGCAAAGTTCGCACTTAGGTACCGTAGGGGGACCGTGTTGGGCTGGTTATGACTTCTTTTTTTTTTGTTTCAGTGCTTCAAGGAGCGCTTTCCAGCCTACATGAATACGCCGCTCGGCAGGTTATATTGGAGCGATGCGATTATTTGAATCGCGGGAAGAGTATGTGTACGGGAGAAGCGAAGCTTTACGATTCATGAAAAAGGTCAGCAGCGGGAAATCAACTCTAAGGAAGTCTCTTCTCAATTGCATCGAACCTTGGTCTTATGATCAGGGTCGTATGGTATCTGAGTCTGCCACATGACTGCTAGGAGAAGGCTACTAGTCCGAAATGTAATTCAAGTGTTTCAGTACCTGTAAAACACAGTAATTCTGTAAATTGGCTAACAGGTGCGCCGATCAAAAAACAATTGTGGGACCACAATATTGATATGGGCATTGATTACCAGTGAAGCTGTTTAGGCTGCAAACATGGGCTGCATAAATTATGAAATTACACATGTTTTTGTTTTCATACGGCACCTCACTAGGCCAACACAAGCGCCGCCGCGGTCACCGCACCTCCTATTCATCTGCCACAACGGCTGCTGGCCCCGCGCCGGCACCTCCGACGCGCGTGACGTTATAACCAAAGAAGCGCAGGCCACGTTCACTATCGTGTCTGTGCCTGTCCAGTAGTATCGCATTCATGCCTGTCCACGATACTGACGCAAGTCGCCCAGGGTAGCGCTACCCCCCACCCCTGGGATCGCATGTGGGGGATGCATACGGGGGCTAGAGGTAAACAGCGTCGCATTTCAGAATTCTTCTTTACTTAGCCGCGCACCATGTGACGGAAATTGTCGAATAATAACCAAGTTACCAAGTATTGAGTTTGGAAAGTAACCATGCTGATAAGGACAATTAGCGCGACGCAAAGATAACGCCCCCAGGAAGGGAAGACAAAGACAGTTTTTCAATTCAGCTTTTAGGAGAAACAAGCCCAACAATTATTGCTTGCAATTTAACCGTACTACAAAACAGACACCGCTGTTCACCACACTCTGTTTACGTAAAGCGTCGAAGACAAGCATATGCAATGCATCAGTGCATAGTTAACATTTGCGTCATTTAGCCACTCTCATTCATATAATACATATAAATAAAAATTTCCATTAAATCAAGTTTAAACCACCAATGTTTTTTTTTTGTTTTTTAGTGCAAACGTAGATTTCACAACTTGGAGCCCTACATTTTTTTTTCAAATTCAAGTCCTTCAATAAATCAACCGCTGCCAGCACTGTCTGGTGTGTCTGTTGAAAATGCTGCAAATTTTATTCATGTACTTTCAACATTTTCCAAATGAGAGCATTATTGCGGTTCCGATCCACGCGAGTCAGTTGAAGCTCCTAAAGCATATATGCTAAAATGAATCAGCATTTATCCCGCAGAACAAGGCCGTGCTCTAGGGGCAGAATAAAGTCAAAACATTATTCTATGTTTAAATGAACCCTTAAACAGCGCTGCTGCGGTGGCTTTGGAGATTCAGCTGTGTTCTTTTGTACCTGGACAGCTTTTGCCTAAAAATACATCCCAAAATGTGCTTTCTTTCACAGATATATTTGTCTCCAGTGACACATTAGCCTGAGCAGGCTACTCTTCAACACTTACGACGTCACTTGAAGTTCGCGGCAGAATTTCGAGTTAGTTCTGCCATCCGTCTTCACTTTCCACGGCTCTTCTGGCGTGCTACGCCTCACCGCCTGACGGCACTGCCATTTTGGCTGTACCATAAATTTTATCTGCCAATCTATAAGACAAATCATAAACCTTTCTCTGCTACGCGTCATTTGATTCGTCGGTCACTTCATCAAGCTAGAAAAGTAACCGTAGATAATTAAAAAACAAGTGTTCGGTTTAGAAGTAACCGCTATACAGTAATGATAACCATTGTTGTCTCATTACAGTAAGAGAACTTCTATGCACGGTGGGCCATGCAGCGATCTCAAACAACATGTACCCGCCCGAAGGTATCTGCACATACTTGTTCTACACGGACGTTGTCATTGTGGACAGCAAGATAGTACCTTCAAGAGAGCGGAATAGCTGGAAGATGTTCAAAATGAAGGCCAAGAGTTACAAAGCAGTCAAGTCTGGCATTGCCTTTGACCACCGGTAAGGAAATTGAAAGCACAGGGACCGCGTTCGATGGGTGCAACTTCGCTTAGATTTCACCCGCCGTTGGCACGTACTCTTCACATAAAGCCCTCATCATACTTTAATCATGGGGGAACTGTTCTCTCTCTTGTTTCTTTTTTTATTTTGTAGTGTTACAAATTGCAGACGGAAAAACATGGTATGCTCTTAAGCAACGAATGTAACGTGGTTACGGCACAGCATAAAATAAAGGTGCTGCAGCCAGTGTGCAGGGCTTAGCATATACATTACTGCAATAGCGCGCTCTGGAGTTCACTTCAACGTGCACTTCAACAAGATAGGTAGTGTTGCCAAATCTTTTCTGAAGTGTTAGCACATTATCCCATTTCATTTCCTTGAACGAGAGTTATTTCCTTCGCGTTTCAAGTACGTTCATTCTAATCCACCACAACGGGAGTGAACGAGTGAAGTGTACATGTAAAGTATACATGCGAAGTATACATGTGGAATATACGTGTGAATATTGTCGAAATAGGTGATAAACATGCGACAAGCACTTGCTTCCGCAAAAGAGTTTTAAATACTCTAATTTTTGTATGGCAAATAACCAGGGAAATCGTACAAAGAGAGAGCATGAAATGGTTATTGTCATCGGCTTGAAAACGCACTTAGGGCAGCTTATTGAAAATCGCGACGTTGAGCTCGAATGTGCAGAAGGAACAGGCGCCGCCAGATAATAAAAATTTCGCGACATGTGCACAGATTTCGAAAGAACGAAAGTCAGCGTTACATTCACGGAATTTGTTTCATCGTGAATAGAGAACGTCAGGCAAGAGGGTAGAAATTGTCATCAAAACAAACATTTCACACGTGAAGACGCAGATTTAGTTCATAAATTAATGAGAGTGCGGTCGTTTAGCGTACGTGCATAGAGTTAAAAATTTGCATATCTAGGCAGGATAACGAGCGTCAATTATCGCTTGGTATTTATTGGAAAGCTAGCACTGATTTCATCATAAAGAATTCATATCAATGGTGTTAGCGATCAGCAAGGTAATTTGCGCGCAGAAAAAGAGGGATTGTTTAAAAAAAATTTGTAGCCTTTCCCCTGTCGAGGAAATGGGATTAAGCGAAGCTTGTCGTGTATTTCTTCGGTGTTCCTCGGAACTAATTGCACTGACGAGTACCACGTTGTGCTCGAACCACAACCAGTCACACGCACTGCAGCTGGCTCCGAAGTTCCGGTTGAGAAACTCGCGTTGAAACGTGGCCGTCGCACCGGGAAAGTTGGCGCTATCTTGTCGATGCGTGTAATACCTTTGTCTGGTTCCTGGAGGGCTAGACGACGCTGACGTATTGCCTCAGCATCGCGTTCCCGCAACTCAGGGTTGGCGGCTATTAGCTGATGTTTGGCCTCAACATCGCGCTTCCCAGAACTCGGGGTCCAAGGCTCTTCGATGACGTTTCGCCTGGGCTTCGGAGGCCCACACGCTAGAATCTGCCCTTTCCCGAGCGCGTTCATTCTAGATGGAATTCCAGGAATATTTGTCAAAATTAAAACTGTCCGTTACATACGACATTGAAGGGCTCATACCCCCTTAAGCAATGGCTCATACCCCCGTAAAGCAGCCTTTCCATTACGACTTCTACGCCGCCAACAACCGCGCTCGTCGTTCGTGCGACCGCACCGTCTCTTATCTCCACACGGCTTTGACCTTTATGCGCCGTGCGCTCAGTTTCCGTTGAAGCGATAGACCGCACGTACCTTCGCCCGCTGCGCGGCGTATGCGCTCGCTGCCAGCGTTTTGACAGTCGTTGGCTGCAGTCATTCAGTGTGATCTATTCATGTTTGTTTGTGCTCGCTCACACCACGCTTGTTCATTCAGTTAGTAATAGTCGGGCCACATTTTCCAACGCACGCTAGACATGCAATGCTGCCCAGATCGGCAGTGCAGCACTACAGGTGTGTCCCTTCGCACGCGCTGCCCACGGTAAGCCCTTCTCATCAACACCACCGTTTCACACGCGCCTTCTCGTGGTCATCGAGTCTCTCTTCATGTCGGTCTACTTACGCCGCAGCACACCTGCTTACTTAATCAGCTCATGTTTACTACAATTCATATTGCTACCAAGGCCGCTCACCTTACTTCGTATGACATTGCTGTGTTGCTATCGCATTCATTGCTTCGCCCTTAGGGCGAAACTGTGACATTTTTTTTTCTCTCTCGCGTGTGCAATCATCCGCGGAAAGCAATAAACGCAGCCCGCGTGCCCACGGTCCAAGGCGAGCGTCGTAACCACTAAGCTATGCAGCCACTTTTTTTAACATCGTATTTATTACAGTGAATGAAATGATGTATGTACAGGAACTATTTACAATAATATGAGCACCAGGTGTACATAAGTAATCAAACGTCAACGAGAAGTCCATATGAAGATAACTTCAAACACAACAACACCGTCCTTCAGGGCAAAAACTTGTAAGGGGAAATTAAACACCTTGAAATGAGGTTTATTGATGCAGGCGTAGATGTAGGTCCTTCGGGTAGACCGGCACAGAACGGGCGGCTAAACAGTTACGTCGGGCAGCGATCTTAGCGGTAACTTCGGCGTCGTCTTTTGCGGAGCGATCACGATGCTGCTACTGCTGGTGGTGTGCAGCATCTGCAGAACATATTGCACGTCTTCTTCATCACAATCACCCCCGGGATAAAAAGCAGCCATCCTGGCGACTCAAACAGTAGTGATCACGAGCGGCTCACGGTAGGGCTTAAGGCGATCGACGTGAACAATGTCACGTCCACGACAACGGAGGTCAGAGGGGGGTGTCAGTGGTTCGATGAGGTAATTCACCGTAGACGTGCGCTGGACAATGCGATAAGGTCCATCGAAGAGGGGAAGAAGTTTTGAAGAGAGCCCAGGAGCATGCGCAGGTACTGACAGCCAGACGAGGTCGCCGGGAGAGAAGACAGGTTGCTCACAGTGAGCGTCATGGAGCCTTTTCTGGCGCTGTTGCTCGGCCGTGGTGAAGTGGCGCGCTAACTTGCGACACTCCTCGGCATGACGTGCTGCAGTCGAAACGGGCACACACTCAGAAGCATCGGGCTGGTAGGGTAGCAGGGTGTCCATGGTGTGGGATGGGTGACGGCCATAAAGCAAAAAGTAGGGAGAAAATCCAGTGGTAGTCTGGGTTGCAGTGTTGTAGGCGAACGTAACAAATGGTAGGATAAGGTCCCAATCTGTGTGGTCAGATGCGACGTACATGGCCAGCATGTCACCCAGGGTCCGGTTGAAACGTTCCGTGAGTCCATTCGTCTGGGGGTGGTAGGCAGTGGTTGTCCTATGAATAACGTGGCACTGAGCCAGAAGAGCTTCGACAACCTCAGAAAAAAGACGCGCCCTCTGTCGCTGAGAAGTTCACGAGGTGGGCCGTGACGGAGGATGAAACAGCGGAGCAGGAAGGAGGCGACGTCGCGCGCAGTGGCAGAAGGTAGTGCCGCAGTTTCAGCATATCGCGTAAGATGGTCGACGGCGATGATGATCCAGCGGTTACCGGCGGGTGTCATAGGAAGCGGACCATAGAGATCAATGCCCACTCTATCAAATGGTCGGGCGGGACAGGGAAGGGGCTGCAAAGCTCCAGCTGAACGGCAAGGCGCAGATTTCCGACGTTGGCAGTCCGTACATGAACGAACGAATTTGCGGACGTATGTAAACATTCCGCGCCAGTAGTAGCGCTGACGAAGTCGTTCATATGTTTTCAAGACTCCAGCGTGGGCGCACTGCGAGTCAAAGTGAAAGGATGCGCAGATAGTGGAGCGCAGGCTGCGCGGTATGACGAGTAGCCATTTACGGCCGTCAGATGCGTAGTTGCGTCGGTGCAGAAGGTCGTCGCGAATGGTGAAGTGAACAGCTTGGCGGCGGAGTGCGCGAGAGGCTGGCAGCGTGGGCGTCTCAGAAAGTAGGTCACGGAGGGCCGCTATCCAGGGGTCGTGGCGCTGCTCTGAAGCAATTCTGTCGATGGTGAGAGGCAGGACGATGGGTGTTAATGTTGACAGGCAACTAAGGTCGGTAGGCAGAGGAGACCGTGACAGAGCATCAGCATCCGAGTGCTTGCGGCCAGAGCGGTAGACGACGTTGATGTCGAACTCTTGAAGTCGAAGAGCCCATCGGGCAAGGCGGCCACATGGGTCTTTCAAATTTGATAGCCAACAAAGGGCGTGATGATCTGTGACGACGTCAAACGGGCGGCCAAACAAGTAAGGGCGGAACTTGCTAAGGGCCCATACGATGGCTAAGCATTCTTTTTCAGTCACAGTATAGTTGGTCTCAGCTTTGGTGAGGGTACGGCTGGCATAAGCAACAACGCATTCAGGGTGCCCGGGTTTTCGTTGTGCTAGCACGGCGCCGAGACCTATTCCGCTGGCGTCTGTGTGTACCTCCGTCGAAGCTTCAGGATCGAAGTGACGCAGAATAGGAGGTGAAGCGAGAAGACGTCGTAAAGTAGTGAACGCCTCGTCGCAGGCTGGAGACCATGATGACAGGTCGCCGGAGCTACCCAGAAGCTGTGTCAGAGGGCGTATTATGGACGCGAAGTTGCGAATGAAACGTCGAAAGTATGAACATAAGCCGTTCTTTGAGATTTGTCGGCCTAGGAAAGTCAGTAACGGCACGCAATTTCGCGGGATCAGGTTGGACGCCGTGCTTAGACAGGACGTGGCCAAGAATGGTTAGCTTTCGAGCGGCAAAGTGGCATTTTTTGAGATTAAGTTGGAGCCCAGCGTTGGTAAGACACGTCACAACGCACTTGAGGCGGTGAAGATGTGTCGTAAAATCCGGAGCGAAGACGACAATATCGTCGAGGTAACACAGACGCGTTTGCCATTTCAATCCACGCAAAACAGTGTCCATCATTCGCTCGAACGTTGCGGGGGCATTACAGAGGCCGAAGGGCATCACGTTGAACTCATAAAGTCCATCAGGGGTAACAAATGCAGTTTTGGGCTTGTCAGCGGCGGCCATGGGAACCTGCCAATACCCTGAGCGCAAGTCGAGTGAGGAGAAGAATTCAGACCCTTGTAAACAGTCAAGGGCATCATCTATTCTCGGTAGAGGGTACACGTCCTTGCGGGTGATCTTATTTAGGCGGCGAAAGTCAACACAGAAGCGTATAGAGTCATCCTTCTTCTTAACGAGAACGACGGGCGAGGCCCACGGACTGTGAGAGACTGAACAATGTGGCGGCAAAGCTTGTCATCGACATGCTCACTAATGACACGGCGCTCCGTAGGAGACACACGGTATGGGCGTTGCCGCAGTGGTGAATGGGAGCCCGTGTCGATGTGGTGCGTGACAGTTGACGTGCGTCCAAGGGAAGGCTGAATAGCGTCGAAAGAAGAACGAAAATGGTACAGGACGGCGAGAAGCTCCGAACGCTGCTCTGGTGTAAGGCCGTCAGCGATGGATGGGCTAAAGATGTCGGTGCAGGACTTGTCGGAAGCAGAAAGAGTGCAGATGTCAGTAAGGTCGTCGCGAGAAGTAGCATCGGGCACGTCGACGATGTACAGGGACTGAATGGCTTGGACATGGCCGAGACACTGGCCACGGAGCAATGTGAGCGGAGCGGACAAAAGGTTGCATACGAAAATATGGCTGAAACCAGCCGAAAAATCGAGGGTCGCGAAGGGAAGCAGTACAGTATTTTTTGCGATGAAGGTCTCAGAAGGGGCGAACAAGACAGTGGCGTCAGAGATGCTTCCACACGACACAGGTAACACAACAGCGGCGTGCGGAGGAATGTCGGTCTCCTCAGCGACGACTAATTTAGGGGGTTGTTCGGGAGAATCGTCGGAATGGAGGTCGCACAAAGGAGAAAGTTCGACTTCAGCCCGCTCGCAGTCGATGATGGCTTTGTGTCGCGAGAGAAAATCCCATCCAAGAATAACGTCATGAGAGCAGGATGGCAGCACAATGAACTCAATAATGTACATAATGTCCTCAATTACAACTCGGGCCGTACAAGCTGCTAACGGCTGAACATGCTGCGCTGTTGCGGTACGGAGGGCTACACCCGCAACTGGCGTCGTAACTTTCCGGATGGAGCGACAGTCTTTCATTTATTACAGAAACGGCGGGACCAGTGTCCACAAGGGCAAGAGTTGACACTCCCTCAACAGAAACAGCAAGTACATTCGACGGAGAATTGTGAGGACTTGGACGTTGTGACGGCGACGCAGTTCTTGCCTCATGAACTGCGGCGTTTAGTTTTCCTCTTCTGAAGGCATGGGACGACGACGCATTGGGGAGAGAGAGCGCCGACGTGGTGATGGAGATCGTCGGTCGAAGGACGCCTGACGATCAGGAGCTCTTGGAGGTGATCCTGGAGTGTAGCGGAGCGCTGGCTGGTCGGCATAGCGAGTCGTTGGTTCATAGCCATATGAGACGGCCAACGACATGCGGCGGCGACAGTAGCGAGCGATATGTCCGGGGCGGCCACAGGCAAAGCAAATTGGTTTGTCGTCAGGAGTACGCCAAGGGTTTGTGGCCATGGGGCCAGCGCCAGGGGCGCGGGGTGGGGTCGTAGATGGCGGGGCCGTGGATGGCAGGGCCGTGGACGGTGGGGGCGTGGTTGCGTCTTCGGGCATAGCGGGACGAAGCGTACGGGTGCGGAATTCCAGGATGGAAGCTTGGCAGGTCGTACCCAGCACCTCCACCAATCAAAAGTGGATACCAAGCCGGCTGACATTCTTCTTGGTCGTAAATGTCCTTTAACTGCATGATCCTTCGAACGAAATGCGATCTTGAGGAAATTATTTTGTTCTGCATTTCGGCCTTGCATACAAGATTTCCATAGGCTTTGCAGGCCTATAAGTAAACACATATGGAATGGAACATCATCATACGGAGCAACAAGATGTCGGATACTGTGAGAATCCAGATCAAAATATTTTTGCAAATTTCTATGGATAACACCCCAAAATAAAATGGCATCTTTACAAACAATAAAACAGTGTTGAATGGTTTCAGGTACGTAACATAGGCGACAGTTAACTGACGAAACGAAAATATTCTTTTTGTGAAGCCATGTTTTAACGGGCAATGTTTCAGTGTATAACGTTTCCAGAACATGCATTTATGCGAACCATATGATTGTGTTCGAGCGTCGTCGTCTTCGGCCACGCAGACGTGCCAGTGCTCTTCGAGGTGAAGAAGAGCTTTTGCGCGCTACGCGCGGGAGAGAGATAAAGAAAATGAGAGCGAGAGACGCATTCACGGAGCGGGTCTGGTGGAACGCGTTGTCAGCATTGCAACGCGGTGGAACATGGTGTCGGAATTGGAACGCGGTGTCGGTGTTGCAAGCTGCACGGTGCTCCCTCAAGGGCTGCAGAAGATAGCGCCAACCTTTCCCTTTCCCTCAAGAACCACTTATCATCATGCAACGCGCAGTAACGGCCGTAAGTCCCTGAAAGAGAGAGAGAGAGACACACGCATTCACAGAGGGGGTCTGCAGGAACGCGTTCTCGGCATTGCAACGCTATAGGGCCTAGACAATATAGCAACGCTTTGGAACGTGGTGGAACGCGGTGTGAGCATTTCGCCAGCTTCGCAGCGTCTTGAGCTTTGCGCGGCCTGATGATGATGATAAGTGGTTCTTGAGGGAAAGGGAAAGGTTGGCGCTATTTTGCAGCCCTTGAGGGAGCACGGCTCAGCGCCAAAATTGCGCGGCCTGGTGCAAGCTTACGACTTTTCTTTCTCTCTCTCTTTATTTAAATGTCTCTCTCGCTCATATTTTCTCTTTCTCTCGCCCATAGCAACTTCTGCTACAATCGTTCGTACAACGCAATCATATGATTCCCATAAATGCATGTTCTACAAGCGTGCGTGCATAGCCTTTTTTAACACGAAAGTGTTTTATGCCGGGGTCCACCAAGACTTCACTGACGTATTTCCGTCACGGAAATACGTCAGTAGAACATAATACAAAGAAAGAAACCAGAAGAAAAAAATGTGGTTGATCCCTCTTATATAGGAATCGGTATAGAACACGAAAGTGAAACGTGTCTTCACAGAAGTAGTGTAATGTTTATTGCACATTGATATATAATGTCTATTGGTGTTTTGTGGCTAAAGCGCCCTTAGGCGTTGATGCACCCACGCTGACGCCTAGGTGGCACGTCTCCTCCATCACGACTACCAACGTCGATGACCATGAGCAACCGTCGTGCATATGGAAGCTGCACTACGCTGCACACGCTATAGCACAACGCGAAAGACGAAGCACGTAACTGACACACTAATACAACGCGCAAGACAAAGCACGTAACTGAATCGTCACCGAGTCAAATCAGCGCGTACAGCGCGTCGTTAGTGTCATAATGCAGTACTTCTCTTTTCTGCTCGTAGGCGGCGGCACCGCCCCGAGCAAGAGCGCGGGTACACGGAGGAGTGTTAGATATATAAGGCGCGTCTGTGTAGCTCTCTGCAAATGCGTTTCTGGCGCAATGGGTTAAACGCTCGGCGATGTATCGTCGCGGACCGAGAGGTCGTGGGTTCGATTTCCAAATTTTGCATGTTTGTGGAACTTTTTCTTCTGGTTTCTTTCTTTGTATTATGTTCTATGACGTATTTCCGTGACGGAAATACGTCAGTGAAGTCTTGGTGGACCCCGGCATAAAACACTTTCGTGTTAAAAAGTTATCCATCCTACGTGTAATACGTAGGATGGATAACCGGTGGACCATTAGGGTTACAGAATGGATACCAAGAGAAGGGAAGCGCAGTCGAGGACGGCAGAAAGTCAGGTGGGATGATGAGGTTAGGAAATTCGCAGGCGCAAGTTGGAATACGCTAGCGCAAGACAGGGGTAATTGGAGATCGCAGGGAGAGGCCTTCGTCCTGCAGTGGACATAAATATAGGCTGATGATGATGATGATGATGATGATCAATGTGCAATAAACATTACACTACTTCTGTGAAGACACGTTTCACTTTCGTGTTCTATACCGATTCCTATATAAGAGGGATCAACCACATTTTTTTCTTTATTGCCGGGCTTCGACACAGTACAACAAATGAACACACAACAACAGATTGTGCGCGAGGTCGCTCAAGTGGCATAATGGTTATGACGCTCGCCTTCGGACCGTGGGTACCCGGGTTCTAATCCCGCCTCGCCAAGAAAGAAAGTTTGTTATTTACGCACCATGAGAGAGTTTTTTGCGGTGACACCTACAACGGCACTGAACATAGCAGAGGGCAGTATCGGCCACTGGCGCAAGGTTTTGCTTATGGTTCGTCTCTTTGGAAAGTTGTAAATCGATTGCTTTGTCTATTCCGACGTGTTTACTTCACTAAAAAATTAACCATGGCGGCTGGATAAAAAAAAAAAACGTGCTTTTTATCGACCGGCCGTGAATGAACACACAAACTGTCGTTTTCCTGTCTTCAACATGAATGGCCGCTTTTAGCGTTTTAAATATGTCAGAATACAAAATACAGAGGTGTCACGTGCCAAACCAATGCCTCCTTTACTAGATGCCTGCCGCGTCGCTCGTTTTCCCATTGGAGCGGAGGTTCCCGTAGTTCAGGGTGGTCGCGGAGAGGCGGCGCTCGATGCCGACCCTACTTCCTGTTGCGGAGGAAGTGACGATTACGAGGCGGGCACGCGCTCGACCAATGGCTTGACGAGACACCGCGGGTCCTGCCTCCGGGATTGCAACAGACGCCGCTGTAATCTCAGAGGCAGGGTCACGTGGTTCAGGTTTGGAGCGGCCGCCGCAGCTAGCGCTCGCAGCCGACCCCAGTGGAGGAGAGGAAATAGGAGAGGGGCAGGAACCAGCTTCTCGGCTCACGCGGCAGGCATCTTATAAAGGAGGCATTGGCCAAACCCACGATCTGATTATTAGGTGCGCCGTCATGAGGAACACCGGATCAATTTCGATCATGTGGGGTACCTTAAAGTGCACGCAATTAACAGTAAACGGTCGTTTTTGCCTCTCACCTACCTTCGAAATGTGCCCGCCTCGGCAGGGATTTAGATCTCGCAACTTCGTACTTAGCAGCGTAAGGCGAAAGCCACTAAGCAACCACGGTGGCTAACATGTCAGAATACATAACCCAACTAGCCCAGTTTCTGTTTTAACTAAGTGTTGTCCCTATTCCACTGCAGGTACATCAGACCGAATCTAATATCTCAGGCGATGGGCGAGCTCACTATGCTGGCCGGGAACAACATCGCTAGTTACGGCTTGCTGAATATTATCGGGAAGCCCGATGAACTTCACCAAACCGTCCTAGCCACGAAACCAGTTATGGAAGTAAGTGCACGTGTCACTACGTTCAGTTATAGCCGGAGTGTAACCTTCAAATCCTAACTTTGTCTAAAGTGATAGTACTCACAGCGGTAACCTGCCGAAATGCGGACGCTTCAGTTTTGCTATTCCTTTTTATTTTCATTGTATGATTCAAGAAAACTTAGTGGGCTCGTCCACATTGTACATCGTAGGTTGCACAAACATTAAGAACACCTACAGGGCAAGTACAGAGATTCTTGCAACCTGATTCATTATTCGTTTAGACGGGCCTGGCCGCTTTCTATGACGCTTGGCCTATCCGTGCGTCGTATATCTCCTGTATTCACTAATGGCACAAGCAGCACACAAGGGATATACCTATACTTTGGCGACGAAGCGATGACTAAATTGTGGGTTCTCTATACATGCTACAGTAGAATAACTGCTTGGTAGTTTGATTTTGAACACATAAAAGAAAAGTGAGGTTGTCTGTGAAAGATTCCGCTAGACTGCTTCAAAGTGACTACTAATGTAGCAGGCTGACACGCGCAATCAATCTCTTTCTCCAAGAACTAAAATTACAGCAATAATAAATGGTCCGAATAATCGTCTTGTTGAAGATATTGCGTTTGCATAAATAAGGTAACGCAATTACTGACACGGTAGATTCATTTTATCCGTCAGAAAAATCTCAAATATTTGTCGGCGTTCTAGTCAGTTTGAAAAGTTATCAGAATCGTATTGTACTTTCTAGCTGCATATTTCAGCGGATACATATCTGGAAACTTCCACTGGTCTCTGGATTTCTCATACGCCCCGTAGGAGCGCTTGTGATATTCAGAAGTTTTGGGAGGTGCGATACATAGGAGTCGGACCTTTTTGTGTTTAGCAGTGGGTTGCTACGTAGTGTCCGGGTAAAATGGATCTTAGAGGTTGAGCTAGGAGGCTGGCTAGGGTTAAAGAGGTACGGCCATTAACACCCGTGAATTGGGGCGACACACCTTCTTGGTCTCTGCTTCTCGAAGGCGGCACCCCCGAAGTTGCCCGACTGAGAGAAATTGGCAATCGCAATTTTCTTTCCACCTCGTCACTCTTTTCTTTTCTATTGCGTTTGCGAGATTTCCTGCCTTCTGTTTTCTTCTTTTCAGATCCAAAGTTTCAAGCGAATTAGGTTTGCCTTCGGTTAGTAGGCAACTGTAGTAAACCATATTTTACTGTAGTAGCAGCATAGGACTGAAGTGCACGTTACTTGCGAATAATTCCTACCGCGTCCTGATGTTGAGCTCCGTGGTGTGGCGTGGTGGACTCCATGATTGACGCTGCTGGCAAAGAAATAAATGTGCAAGTGCGTCACCTTCCTTCCTCTCATTCTATTATCACCCCAGCAAAAGGCAGCACAGAGATGAAATATTCCGGCTTTGCGGCCACGACATTCTCACGCTATGGGTAATCCATAGTAACGCCAGACAATAGACTCAGGGGGACTTATCCATTCCTGACGGCATAATTCACTGAGGCCATTTGGCCAGACAAAAATCAACGAAGTTTGGTTTTGATGATCTCCTACTTGAACGAAGGTATTAAGCGCTAACAAGACGAGGAGTTAAGGAAAACGAATCAAAACGCAATCAGTGTAAGGAGGAGCAGGGATTCCTCCAACATCATTCTTGCTTTTCGAAGCTCGCTAAAATAATCAATAAGCCAGGTTATCAAGTCATGTCGCTTTGATGATGTGCCCTTTTCAATAACCGGCCACCGTTCAATGAACTCCGTCCGCTGAGTCGTGTACGAAGTTGTTTTCATGGATCTGACTCAGCTAGAACTCCTGTGTGTAAGACGAGAATGTTACTTAGGCCGTCAAATGAATACTGGGAATTGGCGTCCTGAAACGCCGCCAGCCTCTAGGCCCCTGCTGAAGAAGCAAGATTCATCTTCTAAAGCTGCACGACGAAGTGACCTTGCTTTAGAGCACACGGAGCATAATCGTGCAGATGCCAACACGCTTGTCTAGAACACCGCAGTGTCGCGCTTGGGACTACACAAGCCACCGTTCCAAACTAGGTTAAGTTGTCGAGCTTCTGTGAGTGTGTGTACCTGAACCTGCCACCGATTCTCGCATCTCGTAGCTCTTCTCTCTATCTTTGCTTTTCTGAGCTCGGTCAGCACGGCGCGGACTGGGCGGCGAAGAACTGTCCGTGGCTGTTCGCGTGGTTTGGCGGTGTAGTTTGGCGGTGAGCTGCAGTCTTGGCGATTTTGTGACATTATTTTGCGTGTTCGATGCCATATGCATTTCAAATGTTACGGACCGTATTATTACATTTTGTTTGGTGATGCGAATGCATTTTTATGGGCGATTCCTGCAGCGAGAGCGTGCCTTGAATGTGCAAGGAAAGTCGGCTCGCAAGCAAGCAAAGCACTTGTGTGAATGTCGTGCTCTGACGAAGGAAAATAATTCTAGCTACAATTACTTTCATCCTGAAATAATGTGCTGAGAGTGCGTAGACATCAAGAGAAGGTGCCTTGGATTTATTTCTACTATTTTAAAAGTGCACCAATTGACCTGCTGACTCCTACAACTGCTGATTAGTTACTATTAGTAATAATTAATTAATTAACTGTTTCATGAAATGGTTATTTGATTATGTATATTAAAAATCACGAGCCATTCCACTTTGTGAAGAAGAATGACCAGCAAAGCTGTTTAGCACGTAGCTCCTCCGCAGACCGGAATATACGCGGCCTCCCCATTACGACAGCAGAAGTGAAATTCAAAATGAAAAACAGCGACTTCTCTTTCTGTTCTTGTTTTTTAAATACATTCGAGTTGAGGAAGGCACCGCTGCCCCGAAGAGCCGGAGGAGACCAGACACGCGTGACGTTTCGACGGCACCGCCGCCACGGGAAAGCGAAAGGAAACTAGATATGCAAGCGCTTGTAACGCCGACAAAGAAAGGGCAGTGCGAACATAGACATGGCCGTCGCGGGTCGGCCTTTTAGGCTAAGATCCGATCGTGGTGTGACTGACAAGAGTTGTTCGAGGGCGCGTTACAGGTCTCAGAGCCCACCACTTGGAGTCGACAAGGGTATGTGCCATTGCACTTGGCACTATCTGCACTATCACCAGGATCGACCTGTATTTTTGCACACGCAGAACAAAAATGCACGGAATCTTAGTCATAAACAGCTACGCTGTGGAGTTCTACGGGCACTCGGACATCCCTACATCGATGTGTAAGCATTGTGTCCACAAAACCTGGGGGGTTCGACTTCCACCAAAGAACCTGGGTTCGACTGCCTTAATTAACTCTATCTTAATTATCTTCGCCTTAACACCAAAGCTCGTGGGTACGACTCCTACCAATGGTCATGGGTTCAAGTGCCGTAATTAACTCTGTCATATATAAACATGTGCCTTAATTCACTCTAGTTTAGTTATACTGGACCTTAATTGACCTCGCCCTAATTAACACCTCAGGTAGTGGGTACGAGTGCATTAATGAAATCTATGGTAATAATGTGGACCTAAATAATTGAGGCTTAACACCTACGGTAGTAGGTTCGAGTGCGTTAACTAACTTTATCGTAATTAATGGTGCCCCAATTACCTTAATCATAATTCGCTGTTGCGTAATCTACTCTGCCTTAATTAACTTTGCCTTAATTAGCTCTGTCATAACTGACGTCATCAACTGCCTCGATAGGAATACTAGTGCTCCCTTGACTTTTTGGACCATCGTATGGTCACGCCAACGCCGCTTACGCCGGATTTTCCGCCTCATCAGCCATATAATCATCATCATCCGACTATATGTCCACCGCAGCATGGAGGCCTCTCCATGCGATCTCCAATCACCCCTCTCTTACGCTAGCTGATTCCAATTCGCGCCTGAAAATTTCCTAACTTCATCACACCGCCTAGTTTTCTGCCGTCCTTGACAACGCTTCAATTCTCTTGGTATTCATTCTGTAACTCTAATGGTCCGTCGGTTATCCACTCTACGCATTACATGGCCTACCCAGCTTCATTTATTTCTCTTAATGTCAATTATTACAACGGCTGTCCCGGCTTGCTCTCTGATCCACACCGCTTCTCCCTGTCTCCTAACGTTGAGTCTAATTATGTTCGTTCCATTGCTCTTTGCGTGATACTTTATTTGTTCTCGAGCTTCTTTGTTAACTTCCAAGCATCTGACCCATATGTTAGCGCCGGTAGAATGCAATGATTGTACACTTTTCTTTTCAACGGCAGTGGTAAACTCCAAGTCAGGATTTGGCAATGCCTGCCCTATGCACTCCAGCCCAATTTTATTCTTCTGTAAAATTTCTTCTCATGATCAGGATCCCTTGTGAGTATTTGACCTAGATAAACGGTACTCCATTAGAGTCGCTAGAGGCTGAGTGGCGATCCTGAATTCTAGTTCAATTGCCATGCTACTGAACATTATCTTTGTCTTCTGCATATTGTTATTCAACCCCACTCTTACACTTTCTCGCTTAAGGTCCTTCAGTCACTTTGTAATTTGTCCCCATTGTTGCTGAACAGGACAATGTCATCTGCAAATCGAAGGCCGCAGAGATATTCCCCTGTTTATCCTAACTCCTAAGCATTCCCTAACTAAGACATTGAATACTTCTACTAAACATGCAGTGAATAGCATTGGAGTGATTCTGTCTCCTTGCCTGACCCCTGTATTAGTAGGTAACTTTCTATTTTCCTTGGGGAGAACCAACGTAGCTGTGGAACCTTTGTAGATGTTTCCTAAGATATTCACGCATGCCTCCTGTACTCCTTGATTACGCAGTGCCTCTATGACTGCTATTATCTCTACCGAATCAAATGCCTTTTCATAATCTATGAAAGCCATTAGAGAGGTCGCTTGTACTCCGCAGATTTCTCGATTACATGATTGATGACATGGATATGATCTATCGTAGAATACCCCTTCCTGAAGCCAGCCTTTTCTTTTGGTTGACTGAAGTCAAGAGCTAATGGGTCTGTAATTCTTCAATTCTTTAACGTCTCCCTTCTTGTGGATTAGTATAATGTTGGCGTGCTTCCAACTCTCTAGTACACTTGAAGTCGTGAGGCATTGCTTATAAAGGGCGCGAGCTTTTCAAGCATGATTTCTCCTCCATCATTGACTAAATCGACTATTATTCCATCTTCTTCAGCAGCTTTTTCCCTGGTCATGTCTTGCAAGGCCCTTGTAACTTCATCGCTAGTTATAGAAGGAGCCTCTGTACCCTGTTCGTCACTACTTCTAATGAAAGTAACTTGGCTGCTCTGGGAACTGCACAGGTCACTATAGAATTCTTCTGCTGCTTTTACTATATCATCGAAATTGCTGATGATATTACCCTGCTTAACTTTCATTGCATACATCCTGCCTTGTACTATGCCAAGTTTTCTTCTCACTGATTTCAAGCTGCGTCCATATTTTACGGCTTCCTTAATCATTCCTACGCTATAATTTCGAATATCCGTTACTTTGTTCTTGCTGATCAGTTTTGGCAATTCAGCGAATTCTATCTGATCTCCTGAATTTGACACTTTCATGGTTTGTCGTTTCTTTATTAGGTCCTTTGTCACTTGGGGGTGCTTACGTACTGTTGCCTTGGTGCCCTACCTCCCACTTCAATTGCTGCTTCGAAGATCAGCCTAGATACGGTTTCATCCATTACCTCTGTATTATCTTGATCTTTCGGTTCTAAAGCTGCATATTTGTTTGCGAGCACCAGCATGAATTGGTCTGCTTTTACCCTCACTGCGTCTATGTTGGCCTGTTTCTTTACAAATTTTACTCTTTCCCTCTTAAAATTAAGAGAAAACATAGATCTCATTTACCTATGGTCGATGCACTGTACCCTACCTAACACATCTACATCACGCACTATGCTGGGATCGGCAGAGAGTATGAAATCGATTTCATTTCTTGTCTCTCCATTAGGAATTTTCCAAGTCCACTTCCTGTTTCTACGCTTCCTGAAGAAGGTATTCATTATTCGGAGCCTATTCCTTTCCGCGAATTCTGCCAACATCTCTCCTCTAGCATTCTTAGAATCGATGCTGTATTTACCAATTGCTTCCTCACCACCCTGCTTTTTCTCCACTTTTGCATTGAAGTCGCCCATGACTACAGTATACTGAGTTTGCACCATTCTCATCACTAATTCAACATCTTCATCAACTGTTCTATTTCTTCATCATCGTGACTGTAGGTCGGGGCATAGGCTTGTACTACCTTTATTCTACACCTTCTATTCAGCTTTATTATGACGAGTGCTACCCTCTCAATAATGGTGTAGAAATAATCAATGTTGCCCACAATGTCCTTATGAACTAGATATGCTACCCTGGATTCTCTCTTATCTGGACCACCTCTGTAGCAGAAGACATGGCCGTTAGTCTGCACTGCACAAGCCTCACCAGTTCTTCTAACCTAAGGCCAATAATATCCCAACCAATGCCTGATGATTCCTTAAATATCCCTGGTAAGTTAGCCTGACTCGATAGGGCGCGCGTGTTGAACGTTGCCAGGTTCAATTTCCAGCCTGAGCCATATAAACTGAGCCATATAATGCTGTCACATTAATAATTCATTCGTAATAATCAGCAACAATTGATTGGTAGAGCACAGTGGGCGACCATGGATGCTGGGGCCCTGAATTAAGGAGTCCAACAGTGCACTCAGCATTTTCACAGATAGTAAAGTTTTTCAAACAATCTGCTAAACGCCACGCGATTGAAGCACTGCAACTGGCTCCGACGTTCCGGTTGAGAAACTCGTGTTGAAGCCTGCTCGTCGCACCAGGGAAGTTGGCGCCCTTTCTCGCTCACCGGTCGCAGCTGACAACGCTTGCCTATCCGCCCTTGAGCCCGCACTTACGTCACATGCACTGCACAACACGCCGTCGGAGCAGCGCAAGGATCCCTGGATCAGTGCTCTCATCAGCATCCTTTCTGATCCATCCACCTCTTCACCATTTCACGCTCTTCGCCGCCAGGCTACCCACTTCTGCATTCGCGATGGCCTTCTTTGTCGTCGTAATTACCTTTTGACGGACGCGAGTGGCTTCTTGTGATACCCCGACATCTTCGTGACCTTTTATCTGCGACGCTTTCCACGCCGACCCCCAATGCGCGCATGCCGGCCTCTTCAAGACCTACGCTCGACTACGCCTCTGCTTTTATTGGCGCGGCATGTATAACTACGTGCGAAAGTTCATTCGCTCCTGTACTCTGTGCCAACGCCGAAAATTACCTCCCGGACAAGTCTACCCGTCACAACCTCTACCCAGCCCTAATCGTCCCTTTCATCGTGTTGGTATTAACATATACGGACCGCTACCATCCACTCCAGCAGGGAACCGCTGGATTATTGTTGCCGTGGATCACTTGACCCGTTATGCCGAAACCGCCACTCTGTCGACTGCCACCGCCCGCGACGTTGCACCGTTTCTGTAACACCATTTCGTTCTGCGCCACGGTGCCCCTCGCAAACTTCTGAGCGATAGAGGCCGAGCATTTATTGCCGATGCTTTGAAGGCACTACTCGACGAATGCCGAATAATTCACCGCACAAGTACAGCGTACCATCCGCAAACCAACGGCATGACAGAACGCTTCAACCGTGCTCTTGGTGATATGCTATCAATGTACGTCGCCTCTGATCATTCAAATTGGGACCAAGTTCTCCCTTTCGTGACGTATGCGTACAATACTGCGGCCGAAGCAACTACTGGATTTTCCCTGTACTGTCTGCTATATGGACGAGAACCATCTAATACGTTCGATACAATTCTTTTTATATAATCCTGATGCGTCCGAAAGTACTCCGCTGTCTGAAGCTGCTCGAGACGCTAAGGAATGCCGCCAGCTTGCCCGCTCTTTTTCCACCGAGGACCAGTGGCAGCAGCAATCCCGTCAACCTGCCGACCATTCTGCATCAACATTTTCGCCTGGCTTTCTGGTCTGGCTTCTGGTACCCGCTACCACACCCGGCCACTCCGCAAAACTTGTCGCGAAATACCTCGGACCCTACCGCGTTCTGGAGCAAACGTCCTCTGTCAATTACCTCGTGGAGCCCGTGGAGCCACCGACAGACCTGCGCAATCGAGGCCGCGAACTTGTCCACGTCTGTCACATTAAGCCGTACTACGACCCAATAGTAGTGTCTTCGCCTTAAGCCGCCAGGATGGCGCCTCTTTCGGCGGAGGGCGATTGTAATGAAGAAGAGTAACCTGTGCCTCAGCAGCATCGCCACTGCCATGAGCTCGTGGTTGCTGTCCTTGGCGGAATGCTTGTGACTGCTACCCATTCGCCTGCATCCGTTGCTAATAAACCGCTTAGCATTGTAAACATTCGCTTACTAACTAAATAGACAAGCACGGTGTCACGCGCGCACAGGTAAACATGAACACACCTCGCACGATGACCGCGGAAACTCGCTTTGGAAACGTCCGAGAAAGCGCGCCGGCAGCAGCGGGAAAATTGACCGCGCTGTCTCTCGTCTCGCTTCTACGCGAACTAAACGTCGAAACCACAGGGCATACGAAACTACCGGCACTCGGCGCATGCATTTTGTCCCCGATCGTAGATCGCTTTGAAGATAAGGCCTGCGCGGGCGCGCACTTCGCCCGCATCGCAGATCGCTTTCAAGATACGGCGCAACCACGCTGTGAGCAGCAGCCGACGGAGCAGAACGCACTGCCCCTCCCTCCCGCCTCCCTCCCCTCCATCTGTGTCGCCTAGGCCCCGCGCCTGGCGGGCGCGAAAAACCACCGCGCGCTTCCGGCCTGCCTTCCTCCCTCGCGTTCGCTACATAGAGCCGCGATTGCCAGCTCCTCTCGAACACTTTCACTTGCACACAGCGTACGGCGAGTGGCGACGATTTTATCGCCGTTGGACATTACGTGGAACCTCATGGCGACGACAACGACGGCATAAATGCGCTTGCAGTGCCCATATAATTGCTATCGAAATAAAAAAGTCGCAGTTTCGCTCGAAAGGCGAAGCATCAATTGCGGTAGCAAATTAGTAGAGCTATGCGGAGTAAGGCTAGTAGTTTTACCGGCTGTATAAACTCCGACACATTCGCTTAAAGGGCCCCTAAACCACCCAGAGGTCGAAATTTAGTTGTGGTGTTGCAGTTGTGTACGAGTCTACAACGAACACGTAGCCGCGAGGATTTTTCAAAATGGTGCCGTATTAGCGGAGTCACACGCGTTTGATGATCGAAAAATGGCCCTCGCTCGTTTCGCTCGTTCCTTCGCTACTCTCCTCATCGGCTGGTCTCCCCTCCTGGCCGAGTGCTTCTCGAAAGGTCACGTGACATACGTCATCGCCAACGCGCTTCTCAAAACACTGCCTACTTCCGGTTAAGGCACGTCCACGCTAGCAGCACATATGCCGACGGCGAACTGGCTGCCAGTGCCGTGGAACGTCTGCCGCGCGAGAGGTGTCCAAAGTAGACGGCAGTTCAGCCGCCCGCTGCACGATCAATGAACCAATCGACAGTGTTGCCAGGTTTGGCTATATATAGCCAAATTGGGCTACGGGAATTTTTTTTTTTTTGGCGTCGACTTGGACGAGTTGGCTATGTGGCTATATTTGGGCTACTGAAAATCTGCGACTTGGCTGTTTTTGGGCTATAAGTGGCGCCCTAATGCACCCTTCAGAGGGGGCTCTGATCAGGTGGAAGCAAATCTCGAAGGCTGCGCTTTAGCTGGCTGAGCCGGCCGCGTTGCTGTGCGTATGTGCGCGCGCGAAATGACCCCTCCCCCGCCTTTCCTTCCCTCTCTGCGCTGTTGTCTGAGCCGGTGGCTTTGATCTTTGATGCACTTAAACTTACACCCTGCTTGACCATTTGGCACCCGATCCCCGGGTATCGAGATGAACCTGGGAGTAGTGGGTTTTTCACAGTACACTGTACTAACATGGCTATGCTCAGGATGGGAGAGCAATAACGTAGGGTCGCGGCCGTCGGGCGGTCGTGGCGCCGACATTGACTTGGCTGGGTGAAGGTGCGTAAAGTTGGTTACTCAAAAGTAAGCGCAACAAGCTGCATGCTGCTAATATAATAAGTTCTAAATTGTAATTAAAGGCGAAAACACGAAAGTCTAAATTACTTTTCTTATCATAAAATGGTGTATTTTATATTAATATTTGTAACAGTTTTTCTTTGACGTCGTAGTGACGCTGCAAACGCAACACGCTATCCGCGAACGCAAAACACCTACTCCAAAACTCCTCATTCATGTAGGCCCCAATGCTAACACCCGCAAAGCTCTTTGGGGCCCCAAACTTTGGGGGCCCCTATTATAAAACTTTATTAGCCATCAACATCGTTTGCTTTCTGACAGTAACCGGTTTTCACGGCATTACCACTGTTATCAATTTGTTGTTTACCATTGCTCTTTGTGCGCCGTCGCGGCTTTTACCATTTCGAGTGAGTTAGTTCGGGACGTGCTCGTCGCCGGGTCCCTATCAAAACGCCGAAAATCAAGAGGCCGAATGATGAAAAGGCCGAACGTCAGAACGCTGAAAAATTGAAATGCCTAAGAAAGGAAATGCCGAAAAATCAAAATTCCGGACAGACATAACGCCGAAAACCATGTGAAAAAGAAATGACGCGCTTTGTGACTACCACTTGTTCGCTTTCTGTCATATCACTTAATCTCCACTGACACGAGCCTGTTTAACTCATTCTGCAAAGGTACCACTATCAGTAGATTAAACTGATGTAAAATTTCGTATTTTTCTATCTGTCGTAAAGCTAGGCATATCTGTCGGAGAGGCAGCATTTATGGGTCAGCAGAAAAAAACACTGTTGCCCAGGGTTCACCACCATGAAAAGGGGGCAAGCTAGACTCGAAGACGACATCGAGGGGGCGATCAGAGGCCGACACCACCGCTCATAATGCAAGAAGCAAAAGTTACGCGAAAATCGTTTGGCAGCTGCTCTGGGCAACCAGGACAATGTCGACGTTCAAAGTTTTCTACGAGAGATAAGCAGAAATATATTTTTCCTTCTTTGAAAGCTTGACCCATGCGAACGGAACCTTTCATGGCTATTAGAAAAGAGGGTGAAATAGCGTGCACATCCTACAAGGCCGACGAAACCTTTATCTTGTCAACATACTTTATCTTCCACTATAGATAGGTGATGCAGGCATTTTGATGTTTCGGCATTTTGATGTTTCAATGTTTTGAGTTTTTAGCATTTTAAGTTTTCGGTCTTTCATATTTTAGGCTTTTTCAATTTTCGGTGTTTTAAATTTCGGCATTCCGATAATTCTTCATTTTGATTTTCGGCATTTTGAATGCCACCCCTCGTCGCCGAAAACGACTGCGCGCTTCTTACACCAGTGTGCCGGTTTGCGCAGTAATCTTTTAAAGCTCCGCTTAAACAGATTCCGACAGGGAGGGGCATCTGTTGCCGGTCCCTTTTCTTAGCGCATGTTCTTGGCGTGCTAGAGACCTAAGATGGCGGCCAGGTTGATGTAAATGGACAGTATATAGGTAGTGTGTGTCCCAGCTAATCCGAGCCAAGCTAATTGAAAAAAAGACGAGAAAACAAGATTGGAAGATGAGACAACGCGAGATATTAAAGCGCGAAAGACTTCTTTTAGCTCATCAAAAAAGAAGCCGTGAGCATGTTGCCGTCGCAGATCGCTGGACAGCTGAACTTCTATGCCGTAGGCAAAGATAACGTGAGAGATCGATGACGCTGAACATTATTTTGTGTTCACGACAGCTAAAAAGCAGAGTTGGTAGTTATTATTGCTGTAATTAACTAAAAATAATAACTTAGTACTATCTGTCATAAAATAAAAGCTCTGATTCGCCCTCTGCAGCGATTCGCTGGAACTTAAGACCTTCCGAGGTCAACCAAAAAGTGTTCTTTGCAAGCATGATGTCGCTGTTGTTGATGTAAAGGGCCGACCGTCACGGCGGCACGGACATTTTGTTACGACGGGTTGTGCAAAAATGGACTGCGTAGTCGAATGTGAAAATGTATGCACAAATAAAATTGCAAATAAAAATGGCTATATTTGGCTACGAAATATTTTGCACTTTTTTTCTGTTTGGCTACATTTGGGCTACAACTTCTCTAGCTTTTGGCTACGACGCCTCGTCGGACCTGGCAACACTGCCAATCGACGACCGTGAAGCTGCGCGCCTCCGCCACCGGCAACGAAAACATCGGCTGCAGCTCAGCTGCAGTGCACGGCTACCGCCGGGAGACGACGGGCTCGGCTGTGCTCGCATCGCAGCCACCGGTGCCGCTAATACCCGCGTATTTTTCTTCATTGTGTACAATTATTGCGAAGAACGATAAAAACGATAATAAAATATTGCGGATTGTGAGCGTCGGTCATTCATTTCGAAGCGCCGTCCGTTTTAGCTTTGAAGGGAACCAAAAAAGGCCTAGCGACGATATCGGCGCCGTCGAGCGATCAGCGGCGGTGAGGCTGCCGCACAAATGAGTCCCGGTCTCATCCTCTCTACGTACGGCAAGGAAATATCGCCGTTCGCGAGCAAAAACCGCTGTCGAACGGCGGCCCGCGAATGGCAAACGGCGCGCGACGAGTTACCGTGCCGATAACGTGGACTCAGCGCTTCTCGGCTAACCGCTGTTGCTGCGGTGCCAGCCCGTGTTATGCGAAGCGCACGTCTGGAAAGGCCAACAGCGTCGCGCTCTGTTCGCGCAGCTAATCAGACCGCTAAGCACGAGTGTGTTGGAACGCGAGCTATTTGGCACTTGCGTTGCGGGCTGTAATTACCGATTCGCAAGGGCGCACAAACGAGCAACACGACTCCTGGCTTTTTTGCTTTTCGCCCTCGTCTAAATGTGGCCGCCGCAGCCGGGACCGTAGCATCTTAGCCAATGCGGCGGTTTGGATGAAAGAAAAACCATGACGGTGATGGGGCGTACTATGTCTCAGAGAGCCATACCTGCAGCCATTGGCAACTGTCAATAGAGTGTTGCAAACTTTTTACATTAAGGCGGACTTCATGATACTGCTCGTGGTCGGCCAGAAACAGCTACAATCAATGAGGAGGACCGACTGATAGTCGCAGCAGATATTGAAGACCCCTTTCTCATAGCTCGGGAAATTCGGGATATTCTTCGATTAGACGCTTCCATGCAGACCATGCGCCGCAGGGATCATTCAACCGACATAAAAAAGCGGAATTGCTGCTCAAAAGATCCACCTTGAGAAAACACACCGGGATAAGCGCATCGATTTTGCTTCAATTGTCCAAAACTGGACCCTGTACAACTGGCGGGCCGTTGTATTCAGTGACAAAGCTACCTTCTGTATACGCTGGGGCAAGAGAAAACAGGTGTGGCGTCCAGATAAACGCTGATTAGATTAATTTTCGAATGCGGGTTATACTGCAAATATTCTATTAGCGCGCAAAATTGTCCACCTAATGATTGTAACAAATTGTCCACATAATGCGAGTTGTAATAAACTTTAAATAGCCTTCGGCATCAGCCACACGTAACAATATCTAGTCAGCATTTTTTTGTATGTCGAAAGCCGACAACAATTATTTGTGTTAAAAGCATCGTTAAAACTGTTCGTATCCTACATATGTCTCAGTTCGTGAGCCATTGGACGATGAACGTAGCTCTCTGGAGTTAACTCGCAGCAGTCGGCAATAAAACGCAAGGCGGTATGGAAAAACCACGCCGCAGTGCGCGCTATTTATCTGCCAAGGAGTGCCGGAGTGATGACAGCGCGCACCGATGATAATCTTGCAGCATAGCTTGCATCGCGCTCCGAGCCTGGCGATTCTCCGCAGATTTTTTAGATAGGAAGCATCTTATGGTCGGGGCTATGTCACTCCCTCCATCCATCCATCCATCCAACCGCCGTGCGGCGTCCACACTCCTACTGCGCATGCGCATCCTCCTCCGTCTCCTCTCCTCGCCTGCCTAGAGATGTCGGGCAGGGGGCTCCCGGAAATATAGGGGCCCAACCACATTTAAATAGATGAAATAAAGGTTTATCCATCCATCCATCCTCTGCTCTCCTTGTCTCCTCTCCTGTCGGCATTCCTCCTCTCCTCTCGGACGCTCCTCTCCTCTCCGGATCGCTCAACGACTGGCAACACCAACGGCTCCGTGCGCGATAATGCGAAGCAGCGCGCCGCATTAGGTTAGATGCGCGACGGTAGGCGCCCCAGAGGCACCGGCAACAGTCACCAACGCCGCGCGCGTTCCGTGCGAACGCGGGCAAAACGCTGACGGCGTCGACAACAGTTCTGCGCGTTGCTGGTGCTGCTGCATGTCCAAGTTTATACAGCTGATAAAACTACCTTGAGTCGACCCCATGGCTGCTTCGCATACTACTCAGGGTTCCCCAACGGGAAGATGGTGTAATTTTTTTTTCTTCTTGTTTTCTTTTTCTCTTTTTTTCGTTCTTGCTGCGGTACTACACCGCAGACAGCACCTGTGACGGCCCAAACAGTTGTTGCAGCCACGGCGATAAACAAGGCGACAGAAAATACAAGGCAGACGCGTCATTGGGAGCTGCGCATCCTCAGATGCGCAGTTCACAATAGCCACGTGTTATTTGTAAATGTCGACCGTGCAGTCTTGATCGCGACGCTCCGGCGTATTAGACAAGCGTGCTGGCCTTTGTACTTAGGCATCCTTTAATGTAAAAGCACTACATACCCCATTACCCTGATATCCGTCGTAGTCGGCGTGACCCAAACATGGTACCAAAAATGTCCGACAGCGCAAACAGTAAAACATGCTCGGATTGAAGTGAAATTTCTCAGGGCGGTTTTTGTAAACAAAGTAAATTATTGGGTTTAAAAATCAAATTTTGTAATTTCGGTCTCAGGGGGAATCAAAGCCGGGCTTCCGGGGTGCGAGACGAGCACGCTTCCCCGGCGGCACGGCTGCTCTACGGTTCTGGCTGACTAAAGGTGTGACTAGTGCGTGCGTCGTTGGGGACGTGACGGCGAAGACACACTGGAGGCGGTGGCGCCACGGCATGAGTGTATAAAATGAGTGTATAAAATAGAAAGCATCAATGTCGTCTTGCACGCCGCTGAGCACTCGTTCGATTTAAGGTGCGTACGCACATACGACAAAAACACGCGCTACACGCCGAGTGCGCGGGCAAGTTCACAATCGCGTTTTGTGGGACGCGGCAGCGACACATGGCGTCCCGAGTTGTCTCTGTACTTCTCGTGAAAACGCGCACTCCGTTCAGCCGATTTCGTCTTTCATCGGAGGTGTCTGTGTTTCTTTGTGCCACTGCCGGTCACAATCAGGCATGTCAGATACAGACGAGAAGCTACTGGTGACCGTGAACATTTTAATACTCATTTGTTCTTCACTTGTGCCACGCCAGCGTCCCTGAAAGCGGAAGAGACGGTTTTAGGTGCGCCCGATGTGGTGGTACAAGGAGGCCCAGGCTCTGCTTCGCCGCCTGCGCGCAACTCCATGTACTTAAAATCGACGTTTGATTTGTTATACAAACATGCATACGCGCGGACTGTCGCCAAAAAGCTTCCCTTGCGAAGTCATGTGTTTCTCGGCGTCTGGACAGCTGTATGGGAAGGCTCAACAAAAACAGCCTTATTGGCTAGACATGGCCTCAGAGATTTTACGGCGTGCGTCTCACTGCTCGATCTCAGAGGCCCTACATTATTATTCCTTGCTTGTGAGACAGGCGCAGCCACAACTGCGCGGCTCACGTCTGATTGGTGCTTGTTTTGCGGCAAAAAATGGGTCTCGCAGTCATTCGACGAGTTGCAGCACGCTGCTGCCTGCGAAAGGCGAAAGCCTTAAACCTATACTCGCGGACAACTTTCTCTGGCAATGGAGGGACAGCTACGGGCGCGTGGATGCTGCACATGTGTTACCGCGCCAAGTAGTCCGGCAGCGTTTGGCAGTGCTTTTGGTTACTCGCAACAGACGCTGCATCGACGCAGCTTCCACGTGTGACGGTTTCGCGACGGTTACACTCAGTGGTGTGTTCTGTCCTAGTTAACTGTTGCTAATAAGCTGTTTGTGTTTTCTCTTCCCCAGCCTACTCCAACCTCGATTAAAACGCGGGACTCTTTTGAGAAGCGCTCTCACTTGTGCGCGCTTTGCCTCCGTAGCTTTCCCTTCATTGCCACAGAAAGTTGTCCGCGAAAATATGTGTTTCAAGGTCGCTGTGGGGTACAAAAAAGTGAGCGAACTTGACCAGCGCCTCGCGCTTGCTTCGCGCTCGTGCCACTGCTAGCGCCTTCGTCTTCTTCCACAGCTGGTCTCGACGCCGCTCATCGTAAAATAAAGGGAAAGAAGAATGCCGCAATAATTGCGACATCGACGACTTTGGGGCTACAGTAAATGAGGAGGTGAATGGAATCTGGAAGGAGTAATGGTGCCAGCGCTAATATTCGCAAATGCAAGTCTGTGCTGGCGATCCCACACTGCCCCTTGGGTTCAACACCGGGAAAGGGCAACAGCGGCGCTGCGGAGGAGTAGGGAAATGTAAGCGCTGGCGCGGGAGAGCGTTGAGGGAAAGGACAACGGTGGTGCTGGGGAGGAGGAAGAAAATTTCAGCGGCGGCGCCCGTAAGACGTTCTGGAAACGGCGGCAGCATGCTCGCGTGCCTTGTATACGTCTCCGCGTAGGCTTGGAGATTCATTCCACATCGCTATGGCTCCAACTAGGCTTTCGCCTTTACATTCTGAGAAAGTTCTAAGCATCCCCCGTAATTTTTTCGTGAATTTTGTCGTTCACGACAGCATTGGTCGCCGCCCACGGCGTGTTGCGCGCGTTTTTTGTCACTAGTGCGGACGTACCTCTATGAACTTCTCGAGGGAAAGCGAGCGCGTCGAGACGCTTGGCGCGTTTTGATATGGCCTTACCGAGGCGCATTAGAACGCAGGCGAGAGCTTGCGCGGACAAGGAACGCGTGAAAAAAAAAACATTTCATTAAAGGAACTATAATGCTTTCGCATTGCCACACGTAAGCAGCCTTAAGTGTATCTGCCGAATTTTTCTTTAGCACGGGTGTATACCATGATGTATACCACTATCACCAGTACAAGTAAAAAAAAAACGAAAATCAGCCTTGTCACTCTTTCGGCGCACCTGGCTCTTGCTCCACGATACCGTATATATAATCATACAGTTGTTCATCGCAGTTCTCGTATGGGCTATTTTCACGGCACTCCCGTGGGCGCAGCCAAGTTCGATCATGCGGTTACGCGTCCATTGGATTCCTCAGCTGCCTCTCTGTTCTCAGTGGATGTGCATGATGGTGGGGCGCCGTAGCAAACCTCCGTTTTGGTGGATGTCGCAAATGGTGTCTGGGCGGACGACACAAACCTTTGGCCACAGCTTCGGATGACGTGTGAGTGCTTTCGCATTTCATTGCACCTTGTCCAAACGGCGCGAGCAAACTTTGCGGTACTTACTACAAGCAGGCTCGAAATGTTTTCCAATCTGTTGAATGTTTCCGCTTATCAATTAAATCATGACCAATGTGTCTTGCTCTTCTTTTTTTTATTTAGCAAGCACTTTAAAGCAATGGTGTGTCATGTCTCTGATTCAGTAAAGTCCCTCGGTGCGGTTTCTATCTGATGCCTTCTATGCCAGGAAATGGTGCTACTGCCTTCGCCACTGTGTGACGAGCGCTACTCACTCTTTCGGACGTTCCAGGGTTGAATTACTTTCTTTAGAGGTTAGCGATACAACGTTGGCGCATGAATGAATTCTTTTTTTTTCTCGACGAAAGCGTGCGTCGTGAACAGCCGGCAACGCAGGGAGTCCTTGTGTATCAGCGGTCCGTGAACTTGGTCACATGAATTCATTCCATTATCCATGCAACTCTCTGCTTTTGCAGCCTACTGCAAACGTCTTCTTCCGTCTACTGCTCCACATTTAGCAGCATGAACAGAAATGTCACAGTTTCGCCCTAAGGGCGAAGCAATGAATGCGATAGCAACACAGCAATGTCATACGAAGTAAGGTGAGCGGCTTTGGTAGCAACAACACGCAGAACTGTTGTCGACGCCATCGGCGTTTTGCCCGCGTTAGCTCAAAATGCGTGCGGCGTTGGTGACTGTTGCTGGAGCCTCTGATATAAATAGGCACTTGGTGCCGCAGCTAAACGTCGCCTCCCTTCCCTCCCCCTCCCCCACGGCCTCTCGCGCGTCCGAAGAAGGCGCGTTTGCTCTACATATATGGTGATTGTAAAGGAGAAAAGAGACGCCTACTTCTGCAGCCCTTAAGCGAGCACGGCGCAGAACGCGCGTTTGTTCTCCGCCGTGCGTTCACTCCCCGTGAAAGACGCGCCCCTCGCGCCCTTTCACTCGCACATACAGCGTTCGGCGCGCGGCGACGATTTCATCTCCAAATGACGTCATACGGAACCTCACGGCGACGGCGACGGCGACGGCGACGGCGACGGCGACGCCGACGGCGACGGCGACGCCGACGGCAGAAATCTGCTTTTGAGTGTCCATATAATTGCTATCGCAATAATAGCCCACACTACGTTAGCTAACACCCAGTTGCTTTTACAACAGCTGATCGCGCAGTAGCAGGGCAAAAGCGGTAATGGTTTTGTAATCGCGCGCTTTCGCTGAGGCAACGTGCGGCGCACCGTCGAAAGTACCATCTCGTTGAGATTAGAGCTTGGGTCTTGAAACTGCGGCTCACGGGATAGATCCGGCGCGCGGAGGCCTCCCAACCTGCCCATGGCCGGTCGCAGTCCTTCCGACTTTGGTCGGCACTCTTCGGCAGGCTACAGCAAACTTCGGCAGTCCATCGGCACTGCAGGCGGGCCGCTTCACATTCTAGGTGATAACAGCCTGGATGATCTTCTGGCGCCCATCAACAACGTCTGGAGCGCGGGAGTACTGCCCAATCCCTGGAGACATTTGGTGGTGGTGCCTGTTCCTAAGCCTGGAAAGACGCCTGACCGTTTGACGCACCTGCGCCCCATGTCAGTCACGTCCCGTCTTGTACAAGCTGTCGGAGCGCATGGCTTTGGCTCGCATCAGCAAGTACCACCAGGTACTTGCTGATGCGAGCCAAAGCAGGGCTAAATGACGGGCTAAATGACAGGGCTAAATGACAGGGCTAAATGACGGCGCGGCAGGGCTAACTGGCCACCCATTTAACTTCTTCAAGGGTTCATCATCATGGAGGGTCGGGAGACACGACACTACAGTAATGCATTGGGCCTGCAGCAAGGAGCTATTCTTTCCCCGATGCTCTTCAACATGGCCAGGGCCTGCCTGGCCTGACAGCTCGAGGAATTGGATCAACTGCATTTTACAATCTACACAGACATTACGCTATGAACGTCTTGCGAGGAAGAAATCACCGGTCAAGTGGCGGAACTCCAAACAGTCCCGGATATGACCATAGCATTCCTGGAAAAGAAGGAGGTGATTCCCTCACCTGAAAATACCTCATACATCACTGATTGGTAGCCACGATGAACGACGGCACAAAGTGGCCTTACACTTCGCAGGCGCGCCCACCTACCCAGTGGGCGAAGGCTATGAACGAATTCTTGGCATGCCAATAGCAGCAGATGGTCGGCCCGATATATGGATATGACGGTTACGTCCAACTTGGCGTCGTATCCTTCATTTCATACGCCGAATATCGTGGCGTCTCGGAGGGGCGGGAACCAAGGCAGCCCTTCATCTTATCCTGTCTACGCTGGTCTCCCGTGCAACGTACGGACGCTTGCGTACAGACTGAAGAAACAACACGTCTAGCAGCTAGAGGTGCTGTACAAAGAAGTACTCCGCGTTGCATCCGGGCTGCCGCGCCACGCACGGCTGGACGACCTGCGACGCTATGCACAATTATCACCACTTGAAGACATTATCGTACATCGGCGCAACGTAGACCAACTCCGACGCCACTGAACTCACCAGGGCCGCGCTCTTTACGCGCTGTCGGCAAAACCGCGGACTCGGAGTTGAAGCCCACACCACTGACGCCACCGTGTGAAACACATACGCAACTGGTCCACTCACGACCTCTGTAAGGGCGCATGGATCCGCGCCGCCACACAGAACGAAGGAAGTGCTACGGAAATCGGCACATGGAGAGGCTAGCCAGCTCCTGTGCCACTCCCTTTTACGTGGACGCTGCCTTTCGCACGACGCCCGACGGTGCGCGAGTCGCAGTTGGAATGCACCGCCCCGATGCTGGAACCACGCGCGCCCAAGAGTACGAATTTGGTAATCAAGAGCCACCAGACGTACCCGCGGTCGAACTGCTGGCTGTCCGTGACGCACTGCAATAAGCCCTCGAAGAACCTCCAGCTACTTCACAAATTACAATATATACCGACAGTCAGGCGGCGGTACGCGTATTACGTGCCCCCCACATTGACCCCATCGAAAAGAAGATAGCAGAGTCAAACAGGAGTCTGCGCACGGTGCACGCATCCGAAAGTCGGGTGTGGCGAGTTCCCCGGCCACTTCGGAGTACCAGGGAACGAAGCGGCTCAAGCCGCTGCGAGCGCGATACTAACCTTGAACCACCGCAGCGACGTAGCAACTTTTGTGGCTTTAACAAATGACGGAAATGAAGCTACATCCTTCCTAGAACAACGACAGAGGCGACGACAGCTCTGTGAACGCCTACAACAACATACGCTGAAGAAAGTTTTCCTGTTTGCAGGCTTGTCGTGCGCGTGTCAAATACTCGTGCACAAGGCCCGCACCGCTACCGCACTGGCAACGGATGTACTTGCACGCTGGCGTGCACACAAGGAAAACCTACGCAAAGCGCTACCACCTATACAAACATGTTACCCAGCGTGTAAAACGGCAGCTGCGCCAACCATCAGGCACTTGCTGTGGAAGTGCCCAAAGCCTGCCGCCCTCGGATGAAAGCACCGGGGGGCAAGTGGCCAGCTTCGAGGAGTGGATCCCTCCTTCGGTGGAGGCCGACAGTGTCCTTCGAGCGCTGTTTGACTTTGCTGCTGAATCGGGAATTATCAGCACGGGGTAATCATGTGAGGAAGCATTGCAAGGTGGCTGGCCCTGTCCTCATCTCCCAATTCCCTGACTCCATAACCATTAACATGCCGATGAGCCACCCCTCTTTCAAAAAAGCTTCACCATACCATAATCTTGCGCTTCCTGAAAGGTTCTTTTCGAGTCTGTCTCAATTTAACATGTCTCTACTAACTGTTCCATGACTGTGACTTGTTAACAGCTTGTTTATCCAAGCACTCGGCCTCTCCTTCAAAATTTCAACGTATACAGTACTGTCGCCCAGTGGCATTTCGACTGCGCCTCGTGGATCACTGAGTCCATCTTCAGTTATATGCTCACAATATCCGCAACACACACCACTTCCTCCGCGCTTATAAAACTTTCTGCACACGCCCTTATGAGCTTTCGCGTTGCCTTCGAATTCCATCAAGCTGCAACATACCCGCCCGCCGCTCGTTGCCGTTTACGTTTTGTGACGTCTCAACGAACTATCAACCTCCATACCGATAGCGTGGAGTGCGGATTTACTGAATGCAGGTGCAGTGCGGTTTTGTGGGCAGATGTGGCACTGAATCTTAATATTGTGGTCGAGCATTCTCTCAATATCAGCTTTGCTACAATGTCGAAATAGTAACACTTTTTTGTTTTATCTAAATACTACGCCGTGTGCCGCACACGCCATTATGGCGTATTGCGTTTTGAGTTTGGCTGCTAAACTCGAGGGGCGAGGGAGGAACCTTCAATGCGGGCGAAATTTTTAAAAAAAGAGACCGGAAATGTTCCGTGCTTCGGGTGCATGTTAAAAAACACCAGGTGGCCAAAACAAATCCGGAGTCCACAACTACGTCGTGCCTGATAATCATATCGTGGTTTTGCACGTAAAGCTTCAGAGTAATTTTTTTTCAACTGTGTGCCTCGCTGCGCGCCTTGTTTCCTTCTTCTTTTCTGTGATGTACCCACCTTGCTTACTGTACCACTACTGTGAATTTAAATATCCCGAGAAAATATTATGGGACCATAAACACATCCGTCGCTGGCATAGAAAAAAATGCATGTGCTACTGCAATTCATGTTTGGGAAAATAACAGCGCTGGGTAGACAAGGACACAGAGATGAACACGACACTGGCACTGTTCTTATTTGTGTCCTTGTCTACCCAGCGCTGTTATTTTCCCAAACATGAGTTCCCACTAACTCGCCAAGGTTTCTCTGCTACTGCAATTCCTTAAGTGAATCATTGTGAGTGAGTGTCTGCAAAGCTGTATACCCTGAATGCACTTGTATGCACACTTATCACTGTTTTTTCTAAATAAGCTTTCTATGGTCATTTCCTCACTTCATCGCCTTTTCCCTAATTTTGTTATTTTCGCTTTATCTCTTTCGTAGAAGTAATGCATGCACAGCAACATTTGCCAGAAACGGTCTTGAGTCACTGTTGTATTCTAGAAAAATAATGAGCAATTCCACGGCTTGACGCGCTGCGACAGGCCCTCAAGAATATCCAAGGCAGCGATACCGGCAAGAGGACCGTGATCGCCATCGGATCGTACGACTACAGTGGTTCTGGTTTTATGGCCCAGTACAAGGATATATTTGCGGAAATCATCGAGTAAGTGGGACGTTGTGGCAACGCGCCGCAGCTTTCCTCCTGACTAAAAAAAAAATTTCTTTTAGGATCGCCGATATAATGCTATGCGACCAACCTACCAACGATGGCTACCAACGAAGCAACAGAAGTACTGTGGCGCCCGGATACTGGATATACGAAGCTTTAAAATAACGTCCTATTTGACTCGGGCTTGCAATTGCATAACCGCAAGTTGTGATAATTTTCATGTGCAGAACAAATCCCACTGGCTAGGATTCCTAAACGTGCACCCAAAGCACGCTACACATTTCGCAACATTGACACGAGCTCAGGAACTAAACATGCAACCTCGTACCCTGCAAGCAACGGCCAAGTCCCTGAGCCACTATGGAGGCTATTTGTAACATCTGATGTCAAGGAGAATGTGAGCGCAAACTCTGCTTCGATTTGTGCTCTGTGTTTGAGCAGGCGTGGTCGTTGGTTACATTTCTGGCCTTATTACTACTTGGACCGTATGTAAAAACTAAAGTGTACAGGGTTTAAGATGCACGTTGGCTCAGCCCAGGTGGTCAGTACTCTTCCGGACCATACAATACGACGCCTTCTCATGAATATCAAGAGTATCAAGCAAGCAGTCCTACAGCGAACTACTGAATACTGACCACCATAGGTGTGGTCATTTTGTGTTCGCCTTGAATAATTTAGCTTTGTTCGGAACCCTAACCTTAGACACAATAGCATTAGGTACTTCGATGACGGCTTCGCATACGCGTGCCGCAATAATTACTTGTCCTCTCTTGCTGCAGTACATTCAAGGCCGACATAGTAATCGCTATTTCATCTGTCGGCTCGATAGAGGACAAGGCCAGCTGCTACGCCGCACCGCCGAATGTCCTCATCTCTCCAAAGTCAAGGTTCCCGAGCCTGGTAGGTATTTATCGCTGTCAATATTGACACATGTAACTGTTTTTCTTTCACGGGTGACCGCTTTTCACCGGCTAAAATGTTAAACGTTGTCGCTCAGCGCAGCACGCGCCTGCAAGTATCCGAAGTTTCTCGAATGTTATCGATGGTTCTATTCGCTCTCTGTTGTCACCGAAGCTTGTGTAATCTAATTGCATACACGACGGGAACTGTGTGGTACTTTCTGGAAGACACGACTCCTCACTTCGTCTTCCGTTTTCGTTGTCTTGGTACTTCTAACGCCTTTCTCTCAGCCTCAACAGCAAGAACTGGATACTTTTTCGATAACTTTTTATTACTGCATTGTGTATTGCATTTTTTTTTCATAGCTGCTGTGCTACAGGGCAGCCCTGGAAGACGGTGCAATGGCAATGTACGCTAAACAAAAATACCGCATATCCACGAAGTGAATGATGATGAGTGGGCGAAGCACCGGGGGATCATTCGGGTAACCGTTAATCCCCCGTACATTGCCCACTCGAACATGCAAATGAGTGACAACACATGTGTACAGTATATACAATGTTGGTTTATTGGTCGTATATGGTATTGAGGTGCCGACTTCGTTTTCCCTTCATTAAGACTGCCTTGTGATCAGTACAGCAGCATGGCGACGCCGGCAAGCGGACCCAGAGGCGGCTAGAGCGCAGAGAAGCGACGGCAAAACTCCGAAAGCGTTCTCTACCTGAGGTTGGTGGCGCCGCTGCTCGGTTCAAGCGCGAGCTTCGCGAGCCCTCAGCTCCGTGTCCGCTTGCCGTCGTTGCCGTACTGCGGCAGCTTCCCGCGCCCTAGACTTCGGGTCCGCTTGTTGTCTGCGTCGCCGTGCTGCAGCAGCTTTGCGAGCCCTCGACTCCGCTTGCGGTTGAGCCGCCACTCGCCTTTCCATCCATACCGGGCGGTGGTCGCAATGCTTTCGCATCCATCCATGCATGGATGACTAGGTGCCCCTTGAATTTATGTATTATTGCGACCATTATCATCCATGGCTGAAGAGAGAAAAAGAGCGCGCGTCGGGAACGAGTGCCTATGTAGCCCTTGTGCACCGCAGCGCCCCTAGCGGACTCAATGCAAACCAGAGCTACGGATGACGATGACGACGACAAGGGGGGGGCAAGGCTCGGCCCTAAGGTGCTTCGCCCCTAAAAGAACTAAAACGCGGAATACTTGCATATGCTACTTCTATAGGATGCAGTAGTGTACAAGACTTCTTCCCATTATTTTATAGACATGCGCGAGCAAGTAGAAGCAGGCATCGAGACCATCTAATACACGCCGTCATCAACATAGCCGAGGTGAATAGCGTGACATACACGTACTACTTATTTCTTCGCTACAAGATGTTTTTCAACTTTCAGATTTACTTTTCGCGCAAAGTGCCTGATCAGGAACACATTCTTAATCTTTTATAGACAAGACGATCCGTTTTGTTGTCCTGTCGACCAAACTTTTAGGACAGACCTATGGACGTACATGAAAGGCGGGCAGTGGGACGGATGGCCGCGATATAAGCAGTGATAATGGCAGTGATGGTTGTAAAGACAGTTTCCAGACTATTTTCCTGTATAATTGCGATATCAATTATTAGGGTACACCAGTCGCCGTCGGTGTCCCGGTGATGTTCAGTATAAAGTCAACGTGCGATAACGTCGCGGCCACGTGCCGTATGCTGTAGGTGCGAGCGAAAGCTTGCGAGGATGAGGCAAGAAGGCTATTTGCTTCATGCGGCGGTGTCTTCTCGCGCTCGCAAGGGATGAAGGCGGGGAGGGTGCGTGCCGTCTTCTCATGTCCGCGAGGAAAGGGGGGGGGGGGCAGCGGGGAGATGAGTGCTGCGGGTCTAGGAGGTGGGAAGGAGGGGGGAAGGTTTGTGTGCATCTCCTCTTCTACAAGCTGCGGCGGCTGAGCCAGACCTCAGCGCTCGGCGATTGACTTCACGCAGCTGGAGCCAGTGGTGTTTAGGAGCAGGTGTGAAATGAGGGAACCATGCATTTACGAGCACAGGTAGCGCGACTTTTATCCTAGCAAGAGCACGCCTTTTTGTTGTTGGACATATTATTTACTCATTTCTTTATTTGTGCGAAAGCATTATATGGCTCATGAGGCATAAAATGCGGCGTTGTCGGATTTACCGACGACCTTTGACGTTATTTAGGCGTAGTTAATTAAGCCACAGGTAATAAGGTAGAGTCAATGAAGGCACTTAAACCCACGACCTCTGTTGGGAGTCGTACCCACGACCTCGCGTTGTGCTTACCATGTGATGAACACCGTTGGTCACGTGACGTCGCCGCGTTTCCACTGACGTGACCGCTCGAGTCACGTGACTGCGCCGCGGCCGCCACCGGTTATAAGTCATGAGACTGAAAGAGCATAGGCATAGCGCGGTGGTCGCAAAGCTTTCCCATCCGTCCATGCATGGATGACTATGTGCGCCTTGATTTTATGTATTTATGCGACAGCAATTTTATGGACACTCCAGGCGCATTTGAACCGTCGTCGTCGCCGTGAGGTTCTGAATAAAGTCCAAAGGAGATAAGAATTGTCGCCGCGCGACGTACGAGTGAAAGCGTGCTAGGGTGAGCCGGTGATTGCGGCTCAATCTAGCGCACGCAACGGAGGGAAGCGGGAAGGAAGCGCGCCATCTTCCAGTCGCGCGCAAAGCTCCGGAAGCAGGGTGCAAGGATAGGGCGCGTTCTACTGCGGGCGGGTCGAGCGGCCGCGCGCGCCCGGCCGCCCTGGCCGCTTTATCTTGAAAGCCATCTGCGACAGGGACCGAGTCCGCCCTGCGCTGTGTTTTCGCGGCTTAGTGCGCGTTGATGCAAGCGGCAGCACGAAAGTTAATTCGCTCGCTGCTGCTGCCGCCCTTACTTTACTCCCGCGTTTTAACAGCGAGTTTCCGCGGTCATCGAGTGAGATGGGCTCATGTTTAGTTGTGCGCGCGTGACACCGTGCTTATAAATTTAGTTAGTATGCCTATGCTTACAAGTTTAAACTGCCGATAAAACTGCCCTCCTTACTTCGTATAGCTGTCCACTAATTTGCTATCGCAATCGATGCTTCGCCTTTCGGGTGAAACTATCACTTTTTTAATTTATACATTCATTTATTTGCCGTGCCCTCAGGGTATTATTACATTACAAAGGGGAGGGGCGTGCATAGCAAAAAAGAACACAGAAAAGTCCGATGACGTAGGCAATCCTCATAATAATTTTGTCATAGTACTCAACCACTCATAATAAAAAGATCATTGCACTGCATTCTAAGACAGGAGAACATGCTAGTTGTCCAATTCTATTCGATATCCAGAAAAAAAATATTCATTGACGTTACTCTTCACAACGACGCGCGCGGTCGAATAGTTTCGTTTTCGCTGGATGCGCCGCCTGCGCTTTTTTTTTTGTTTGTTTGAGTAGTTTGGTTTTGTTTGCTTGCGAAATTCTCACAAACTAAAAAAGCAGAGAATACGACGTCCATGTGATGTCGCGGGATGCCCGAACACTGTACCAAAAGTCTAATTGTAACGAAGAGCAGCCGCAGCGGCGAATCGGTCTTGGCTTGGTTTATCCATGTCCGCGCGTTTTGCGTTTTGCTAAAAAAAAAACCATAGCATCGTCTGTCAGGCGCCGTTTTACTCACCGACGACAGTAGAGGGCGGTGATGGCGTATGCAAGGTCACCACTCGCCCGCTCTGGGGCAGGTGGTAAGGACTGCGCTAAAGGTATGCGAACCCTTCCGCTGATATTTTCTCTTAAACTAAGTATTGTTATGGCACGAAACAAGCACTGCGATGTTTCTGGAATGATATTTGAACTTGACGTTTGCCTTTATTGCCCCTTTAAGGAGACTTGTAGCAGAGGCTTGTATGTTCTTGTTGTGGCGTTCTGCTGTATCTAGCAAATTTCTTAGGCACTCTCCAACGTCGGCTATGCTTGTTCCTGATCTAGCTTGTCCCAAAAGGATTTCCATTCCGTTAGCCGTGCAGTTCAAGTCTTCGTCTGTCTACGCGTCTGTGATTGTGATATGTGTAGTGCGCGAGAGAGTGCCGTGGTTCGGAGATGAAAGGAGGAGCACCACAAAGAGTGCGCGCGCGGATGTGAATCCCGTGGTAGGGGAAAGACAACGATGTCGAAAAGCGTAAAGCACGCGAACGCGCGGCGCAAGAATATAAAAGGAACGTGATCAAACCGGAAGAACCCATGGAGTTCCCAGGGGCCAATCGCCGATGAACACGCGGCTCCGAGGGTCACCAATCCGGAAGAGACAAATGAAGCGCCCTGTCAGAAGGAGTTACAGAAAGCTACGCAGGGCGGAGTTCGGCCGCCGGACAGTGACCTGAAGACTGGTCGTTGGGTTCCGTATCGGAACCTCCGGGACTTCATCCGACCGTGGTCTTTTTGCGGCTGTCGCAACTGCGCCTGATAGCGAACTCCTGCTTGAGGCCTGCTGACTCCTGTACCCGTAGACAGAGCGGGAGCAGTCGGGCTACGAGCCCAAGCTTTGCGCATCGCTCCCTGGTCAGAACACCGCTTCCATCTCAACGTACCTTCAAGCCGCTTGCGTACCCTTTTCAAAGCTGGAACGGTTACCCTCTGGTCGCCCGTTCGTCGGTCCACCCGATCGGCATTTTGTTGAGACGTATGTCGCTTCTTTCGTCGCTTCGCCGCCTCCCATCCACGTCGAACTGTTTCGCGCGCTTACAATCGTGGTCTGCCCAAACTCGCGTGGTGTTGGTACTGTTCTTGCTTAGGTGTATTTGCTTCTTGTTGTGAATTTTGAAATGAGTGTTGATTTTATGTTTTGTTTTCACACTACTTATATAAAAAGTGTTGCGTGCGTTTTGGAACGACCGGATTTGTCCTTTATTGAGTTCTCAGAGGCTCCGCCTCAGGGAACTGTCTTAAACGTGCAAGAAAGAAAAAAAACTGCGTCATAGGGCTGCATCTAGTTGGAGGATCGCGGAAGCCAGAAACCGAACATTTTTTTTTTGCCGGAAGTAGGCTACGGCTGCTTGTCACTATAGCGAAATCAATCACGATTTCTTTAAAAGAAAACGAAAATGGTGGAGCCGAACGTCTGGTACATTTCGCATGAAATGACCCAAAAGCGAACAATCTATGCTGCTGCTGTTGTCGTTACCATTGGGTCTGTGCCGTGGTCCAAAACTCGGGATATCGCGTGACCTGTCACACTGAGCGTGTGGGAAGGCGGCGGGAATGAAACTATCAGAACCCTCGGCACGCCCTCGCAAGCTCGCCTTGGCACCTACGGCAGATCGCGTGATCTCCAACACACGGTTGGCAGCACAACATCACCACGAACACCACGAAAATAGTAGGTAAAAGGTTTAGTAGGACCGGATCAATTACAGGCAACGCTACAAGGCTACGATACAAAGTAGATGTAGAAGATTTAAGGAAGAGAAAAACATATTACGGGGAGAAAAGGTGCCTGAAATATGTTTACACGATATATACAACGGGCAGAAGAATGGCATATGAGATGAAGCCCGTGCGAAAGACTATCGATGATCGTCGTCTTCGTCAGTCCTGTCATTATCGTTCGCTACTGCAGCGCCTCGTAGCAATAATAAGGAGATGTAGGCGAAATTCTTGACTGGACACCGCGTATTGCATGCCTCATTAGCTCAAGCTGGCTAGGTGAACATTTCTCACCTCCCAGGTTCAAAGCAGATGCGTTTACAACCGTCCTCATCGAGTGTCCGTGTATCTGAATAAAAAAAGGACCGCAAAAAAAATCGGAGACAGGGCAAACTTGCAATACTCGTTAATGGCGGGAGCTGGAAAGATACCTACGCCGACCTTTACTGTAAGAGTGGCTGCCGCCTATTCGCTGCTCAATTCAAGACTCGGACCAACGGCAGTATAGACCATTCTGCTTATTTCTTATTCGAAATGAAAATGCAACCATAAGCCAGAGTCTAGATTTTATAAGTGGGAACCAATACGGATACATTGTTTGCCTAATGTACAAGGACAACTACTGAAGTGTTCGTTGGTAAGTGAGGTTTCGGACTGAGCAAACATTCTGCAAGGTTTTTGTGTGCTGTACAATGATATAACGCTCATGATTAGTTAAAAAATCACTAAATGATAAGGAAGCTAGTCTGATGCACTATCTCAGGTAAAGCGCGAAAATAATTTGCTAGCCCGAGGAAATGTTTCACCGACGCACCGAAATCAGGCCCTACACTAGGTGGACGGTTGTGAGAGAAGCCAGGTGAACAAACCGATGTGAAGACGCAGCTGAAACCACTCCACCGTGCTACTAGGCGAAATGGAACACGTACAAAAATTCGTCCACTGATTGTGTCAATTCAAACATTTCATTCAGCCAACAAAACTTCCCCAAAAGACACAAAATTTCTAAGACCATCAGCTATATGGTAGAAGCATAGGACTATCAATTACAAGCACTTTGCTCTATAAGGAAATTAGTTACGGAAAATGGAACAGTTTGAACCGGATACAACGGACTAAGGCGTAGGCGATGCGACAATTCGCTTTAAGGCAAAGATTCGGCAAATGCCTCGATAATCGGTGACGGGAAGAAACATATGAGGGGTTGGCTAGCCTACAGCTCGGGCTTTAGCCTGCTGATTGCAAATATAGAGTTTTGCGGTCAGCAGTATCGTTCAAGCCAGGGGCTACCGTTTTCATAACTAATATTTCAGACTTCACGTTCTTTAATTCATGTTTTTTTTTATTTTGGCGATAACGAAAAGTTACATAAGATGTGGTCATAGCGCTAGAAGACACGGACAAGAACGAGAGAACAGGACGAGCGCTCGTGCTGTTCTCTCGTTCTTGTCCGTGTCTTCTAGCGCTATGACCACCTCTGATGTATCTAACCAACTAGCCCAAAAAGCCATACGAAAAGTTAAACATGATCGGAAACTTACTTTTATTGAGACGACTAACCTACTACATCATGACTAAGTCTAACAAGGTTGGACTTCATTTCTTTGGTATGATTCGAAAATTTTGCTGGTCGAAGCACCCCTACTCACTATTCATATACGCCTGGTACGGCAATGAAGTAGAAACCTTAGCTGGTTAATGTTTCATGCGAGGTGTGGCAGAAAAGTAATGAGGCTGGCAACACTGGGAGCGATCTGGTAGCGATGTGGACGCCCCCTTCAAACAGTTTGTGCATCAGCTACTTCCAGACGCTCAGTGAAAGTGTCAACATCGTGCGGTAAACACGGGACCCTAGAGAGCGTGATAAGCGAAATTGTGCTTTTGTGTTGCATGACGAAAATGGCGCAGCGAATTTGCAGTAACGGTGTGCCATCAAATTTTTTGTCAAACTTGGTGAATGCGCGAGTTTGACCAACAAATAGTTGTAATGAGCCTTTGGGGAAAACTTTTTTATCCAGAGTACAAGTTTTTCGGTGGCACAAAGCGTTTTTGGAGGGCCGGAAAATAGTGGAAGACGAACCTCGCCCAGGGAGGCCTTCAAGATCGTAAACTGAAGAAAATGTGCAACGAGTGAGGGCTCTTGTGAGCTCAGACCGTCGGCGAACATTGAGACTGATGTGTAGTGTGTTAAAACCGAATGGCTTTACCCTTCATAAAATTTTGACTAAAATTTGGGCATGGGAAAGGTGTGTGCCAAGTTGGTGCCAAAAAACATCTTCATTGAACAGAAAGACAATCGGAAGAACGTGTGCCTTCACCTTCTCTGCAGGATAGAAAATGACCCAGGCTTATTCAGTCATGTGATGTATGAATCACATGAATTATGGATTTTCGAGTACGATCCAGAAAGAAAACATCAAAATCAAGAGTGGCACACTGACACTTCTCGACCGAAGAAAGCGCAAATCAAAAATCAAGCCGATGCTGATTTGCTTTTTTTTACAGTAGGGGCATTGTTCACACAGAATTTGTGACCGCAGGACAAAATGTTAACTACGTTTTTTGCAGTGGTTGCAGTTTTTGCAGTGGAATTGCAGTGGTTCCTCAACACCCCCCCCCCCCCCCCCCATTCGCCTGATCTTAGTCTGTACAGAAAATCTTAGACTTTGTGTTCCCCAGGATTGAAACCCACTTGATGGGGCAACATTTTTGTAGTGTCGAAAGCATCCACGGGAGCATAATCAAGGAGCTGGAAGAAATTCCAGTTGAAGCCTTCCAGCACTGTTACGATGAGTGGAAATAACGCCACCGCCGATGTATGGCTGCCCAAGGGAACTGCTTTGAAGGGGATGAAATTGATGTATAAAAATAAAGGAATGATTTTTTTCGGAAAAACATATCTCATTGCTTTTCTGCCACACCATAGTTCAGAATATAGTTGACTAGCGCTTGCATGAAGCAGACAGAAGAGAGTCACACGCCATTGCGTAATGTATGGGTCATTCTTTTCTTTGCCCTTCGTACATGCGCCGGCCCCCCAGAATATGAGTCAGGTTGGAACCTCTGTACCCCCTTAGATTGTGCAAACACACGTCTTTGTGCTTGTGCTCTTGCAGCAGAGTCACTGGCCTCTCGTGCGCTCCAACACGACATACGCGAACGGCGAACCGTTGGTGGGCCTGTCGTTCGAGATGGGGACAATGATCTACATCCTCGAAAAAGACGCGACAAGCCTGAACAACAGCGCTTACGCCAAGTGCTTGGATGTCGGCATGACGACCCGCGATGCGGTAAGTTGGCTTGGTCTACATCGCAGCAACCACAGACGGAACACGTTAGAATCGCGCTAGTTCGCCATCACACCCCTACCTTGCCAAGCTGCCGCGGGGAGAAACGGCGATCGGCAAATACCAGTGCGAGCAGAGCGGCACGGCGCGCTGGTGCGTTGCAACCGCCTTGCCGCGTTGTACGACTATAAATCTCGCGCGCTTTCGTTGGTGACCCCAAAATAACGCCTGCAGTTATCTTTGCAGACAGAAATTATTTGGACATTTCTCAGCAGGCTCTCCACCTTTTCAATGAAGCTCTGGCGGTTATGTCACTATACCCTGACATTTGTTTAAAACACGTTTTACTCGTAAAACACGCCGCTCTCCTCGCACTGGTATTTGCCGATCGCCGTGAGCACACGTTTTACTAAGGCAATGTGAAAAATGCCTGGATTTGCTAATGAAGATTTGCTCGTGAACGACACTCAGTAGGTTGCGTTCGTGCATATTCAATTTCTAGGGCATGACACAATTTGCTGACCCTGTTCAGTACGGGGGTTCTCGTGAAATATTCTGGTTTAGGCAATTACTGAACCAACGTTTATGTGCATACGGGTGACAAATGTCTACAATCTGGTATTCGTTACAGGTCTGCGGAGTGAAAAGCTCCATCGACAAAGCGCAGCAGCTCCTGAAAGATCCGTACATGATATATGCCACATTCCTCGACGACGATACGAAGAGGCACGTCGCCTTTGCCGAGTATTTCACAAGCACTCGGGAGAAGGTCAGTGCACCAGCGTTGTGCGTAGCTGTGACCCCTATTTGTGACGAGCGAAGCTTGCAAAGACAATCACACACTTGAGATGCACATTGAAAGAAGCAACTCACGCATCGCGATAAACGGATAAAGCGGAAATAAGAAGCGTCTTTTTAAAGAGTCGGTACCAGTTTTACTAGACTGGTACACAAAGAAAAGCTACAAGGGGACCCCGAAGTATTCCTCCGTGACGAGTGCTCGTTGTTGCAGAAATAGCCTGCCTTTCCGAGGAATCGACCTCGGCACTATCGATTTTCGTTTGTTTGTTACATTTTTAGCTTACTGTTACATTTGCGGGTATGTCAGATTCCTTCGCACTGTATCTGCCTGCAAGACTGTTGTCAAGATATCTTTATATCTGCAGGGTTTCCGAGCTAACATGGACCGACCTTTAGAAGATGCCCGCGAGACTTGAACTATGCATTATCACGCACCAGCGCTCTCCGGAAAGCAGCGCCCTCAAACGGGCTCACTGGCTAGGAAAGGTACTAAAAAAGGTCGTACGGCACAAGAGTTAGCTGCACACGCCTTTTGCCACAGTGTGCTGAGAGCTACGCGCATTTGTTCCGTACTGAAACCAAAGTGACGTGCTCTCTCGGGTGGGGCCACAAAGATTAAACCTAATTAAATCTCCCACCTATATGTTTATATGCGGTTTCGCAGAGAAACTGCTTTTGAGCGCTTTTTTTTTCTTTCCTGAGATTGAGTGCGTAATCACATTAAATTTTCAGGTTTATCGGACTCTCTTTTGCAGTTAGAAACAGTACGACGCTAATTGTGCCGAGCTAAAATCATCAAAATTACATGTTTCTTTAAGTGTCTACAACATCCTAATTGATATTTTCGGAATTAGGACAATAATTAGCGGGCCAGAAAATTAATTTGTAACTAAATTGTATAACATCATCAACAAAAATATTGCTGGCGGCTTCTCACTCAACATTTGAGCAATAACTACTTGGTTTTGTTTTCGTAACAGTACTCATATGTTTTTCAATTATCGGTCCATGTCAGCAGGGCCACTCTGTATACGAGGCTTATCGGCTAACGACATGCGTTGTCAGAGACGTTGTTCCGTGAACAGCGGTGAAAACTAGATACTATGCGGCACAAGGTTTCTGTAACTGCCCTAACAAGAAACTAGCGCGAAAAAGACGTAGAGCACCAAAGCTCCGACAAACATGGGCACTGAACGGGGATGCCAGTACACATGAGATAAAACGTCGGTTAGAATGGCTTACCATGCATTCTTGTAGCAGTATCACTGTACATGTTTTTCTCTACCATGGACTTCCGTGCGATAGTTGGACATGAGGCAAGAATTGCGAAATATGCATATTCTGGAAATTTGTGTAAAGTTAGCCTGACTTTAGGGACAACAATGTAATTTCGGGATGAAAAACCTAACCTTCGACCAATGTCTCTGTGTGCGCTCTAAGAGAGAAGTTAGCCCTGGAACGGGCTTTTCCAATTGTGCTTTCATTAACTACGTTTTCGACAAAGCTCGTACTGCTCGAGGAACAGCTTTACTCAGATTCCGCCTGACCTGGGTGAATCTAGCCCACTGAGGAGTACGGAAACTCTCAGAAATTGAGGTAAATATGAAGTATTAGTTATACTATGCTATGCCAAAGTTTCCAGGACAACTAGTGTTCTGGGATTGAATGCAGAACGTTAAGCGCTTGGCGCCAGACTGACTCGGATATGTGACAATTGCGACGAAGCTAGAATATAACCAAACCCCACAGAATTAACGTGCTCCCAGGGGGGAGTACAGATTACTTGCTAAAATGGAGTTAAACGTAGTAAAGGCAGTCACGCACTGCGCAGTGTTGCCAGGTTTGGATATAGCCAAACTGGGCTACGGAAAAAATCTTTTGGCGTCGACTTGGACGAGTTGGCTATGTGGCTATATTTGGGCTACTGAAAATCTGCGACTTGGCTGTGTTTGGGCTATAAGTGGCGCCCTAATCCAGGCTTCAGAGGTGGCTCTGATCGGGTAGAAGAAAATCTCGAAGGCTGTGTTTTATCTGGCTGAGCGTGCAGCGTGGCTGTGCATGTCTGCGTTCGCATCCGCAGTCCCCCACTGCGTCATGCCTCCCAATCATATCGTGGTTTTGGCACGTAAAACCCCAGCAATTATTACAGTTTTAGAATAGGGGCCTCAAACGTATTGGGGCCCCAAAGAAATAGCGTCGAACCCACTGCGCATGCGCAAGACGGAAACTGTGTTTAGGTTTAGCGTCGGGCACGTCATTTCATCGATTTAGTGGGAGCCCCAAAAACTGCCCAAAAAGCTTTCGTCTAGAGATGGGTCGCTCAGGAGCGAGCCGGATCTTGTGAGCGGCTCTTTTTAAAGAGCGAGTGAGCGGTCGTTCAGTAAAAATGAGCGGCGGTTCTTTTGGAGAAAGGGAGCCGGTTCTCACGCGTTCAGAGAGCCGTGCCGATGCGTTCCGTCAGAGCCGGGTCTTCTGCTGGGTGCGACTTCCGCGCCATCTATTAGCGGTACGAGAAAGCAACTGCCCTCCCGCCCTTCCTCGCAAGAGTCGCCTTCACCCCCTCGCCTTCGGCTGAAGAACGAAAGAACCGCGGCTCACACGGCTCCCTCGCTCTTCAAAAGAGCGGCTCAAAAGATCCGGCTCGCTCCTGAGCGCTCAGGAGCCAGCCGCTCTTTTCGCCACGGCTCATCCGCTCTTCAAAAAACCCGGCTCGCTCCTGAGCGCTCAGGAGCCAGCCGCTCTTTTCGCCACGGCTCATCCGCTCTTCAAAAAACCCGGCTCGCTCCTGAGCGCTCACGAGCGGGCCGATCTTTTGAAGACCGGGGGAGCCGTGGTTGAGTAACTGAGCGGCGGTTCTTTCGGAGTGAGGAAGCCGGTTCTCTCTTCTTGAACGAGCCGTGCCGAACCGTTCCGTCAGAGCTGGGTCTTCTGTTGGGTTTCGATGTTTTTAGATTTCTGACCGACGAATGGTGGCTGGTGTGGGCCGACTCGCGCTACTGGTACTCGCTCGCAGTGTGTAGTGTGCGCAGCAGTCCCCTTGGTTTTTTTGTGATTCTTATGGTGTGGCACCCGATGCCACCGAGGGGAGAAGAAAAGAAGTCTCAATTGGCAAAGGATGGTACCGTTCGTTGCCTGCAGCTGTTCGAACGATGTTGCACGACTCTCACCGATCGCACATCGTGCGCTGAAGAAAGAAGAAAAATACAATACACAAAGAAGAAAAATGCGCTGATATTAGCGGCGCCGTCGGCTGCGATGCGAGCACATACGAGCCCGTCGTCTCCCGGCTGCAGCTGATGTTTTCGTTGCCGGTGGCGGAGGCGCGCAGGTTCGCGGTCGTCGATTGGGCCATTGATGGTGCAGCGGGCGGGGCGCCGGCCGAACTGCCGTCTACTTTGGACACCTCTCGCGCGGCAGACGTTCTACGGCACTGGCGGACGGTTGGTTCGCCGTCGGTATATGTGCCGCTAGCGTGGACGTGACCGGAAGTATGCAGTGTTTTGAGAAGCGCGTTGGCGATGTCGTATGTCACGTGACCTTTCGAGGAGCACTCGGCGAGGAGGGGAGACCAGCCGATGAGGAGAGTATCGAACGAAAGAGCGAAACGAGCGAGGGCCGTTTTTCGATCATCAAACTCGTGTAACTCCGCTATTACGGCACCATTTCGAAGAATTCTCGCGGCTACGTGTTCGTTGTAGACTCGTGCACAACTGCAACACCACAACTAAATTTCGACCTCTGGGTGGTTTAGGGGGCCTTTAACGACAAGAGGTGAACGTACAGTTTACATCCTGGTCTTCATTTGTGCTAATTAGTGTATTCATGAAAATATCACCCATGACAACCACCTGCCGTGCATTTTCTGAGCGTGTATCATTAGCACGTCAATAAAACGAGGCCAGTGATCTGTTGTGTTGTAATAGAACTTCATTTCTCTTTTTTTCTTTTTTTTGTTTTTGTCCTGGTGTATGATGGCATGATCGCCAGTATCGCGCGTGCACTCAAGAGAGAGAAAAAAAAAAAAAAAAAAACGAAAGGTACGTGCGGCAGTATTGTGGATCTTTCGTATGATTTTTGTATTGTACTTCAAGAAATGATTTCTACATTCATTTTGCATGCCGTTACAGCTTACTCATATTATAGTGAACGTACGTATGTGAATAAACGAATAAGTTGACACATAATGTACGATCATTTTGTGTTCTTAGTTTGACAAAAGGTGATTATAAAGTACCACGAAAACGGACAAGCTTCTGTAATGACGATGAAGTTACATATTTTTTTTTTTTTGATAAAAGTACGTCGCATTCTGCCTGTCACAGTATCATAAGCATCTTATCCCCAATATCAGAAAAGAAAGCTTCATTACAAATAAACATTCACGCTTTTAATATATGTAAAAATATTCTCTAAACATAGCGAAAATACCAATAACACGGTTATTAAATTATGCATATGTCGTTTTTTTTCCAAAGCCACATAACTATAGAATACGCATAACACAGGTTACACGTTTAAGTGAACTGGTGAGCCGTTCAAATGAACCGGTTCATTTCAGTGAGCGGAGCCGTTCCGAGCCGCTCACCGAAGTGAGCCGTTTTGCCCATCTCTACTTTCGTCAACAAACATGGTCGCGCCCATCAAAGCGACGGCTCTATAACCTAGAACAAAACTGGGCTCGATTCGTGGTAACGCGTGAAGTTCGTATGCTAGAAGAAGTGATTGCGGTTATCGCTTTCTCTCAACTAACATGTGTAATGAAGATTGATTCATTATACGCCACTGATTCCGAATTCAATTGTCGATTTCATATCTCGTAGGCCTATCACGGATTGACTTGGCTGGGTTTACGTGCGTAAAGTCGGTTACTCAAAACTATAAGCGCAACAAGTTGCATGCTGCTAATAGAATAAGTTATAAATTTATTTAAAGGTGACAACACGAAAGTCTAAATTACTTTTCTTATCATAAAATGGTATATTTTATTTTAATATTTATAACAGCTTTTCTTTGACGCCGTAGTGACGCTGCAAACGCAAAACGGCTATTCCAAAACTCTTCATTCCTGCATGCCCCAACGCTAACACCCGCAAAGCGCTTTGGGGTCCCAAACTTTAGGGGCCCCTATTCTAAAACTTTACTAGCCATCAACATGGTTTGCTTTTTGGCAGTAACCGGTTTTCACAGCATTACCACTGTCATCAATTTGTTGGTTATCATTGCGCCATCGCGGCTTTTACCATTTCGAGCGAGTTAGTTCGGGAGTTGCTCGTCGTCGAAAACGACTGCGCGTTTCTTACACTATTGTGCCGGTTTGCAGCAGAAATCTTTTAAAGCTCCACTTACACCGATTCTGACAGTGAGGGGCATCTGTTGCCTGTCCCTTTTCTTAACGCATGTTCTTGGCGTGCTAGAGACCTAAGATGGCGGCCAGGTTTATGTAAATTGACACTATATAGGTAGTGTGTGTCCCAGCTAATCTGGCCGAAGCTAATTAAAACAAAAAAACGAGAACACAAGAAAGAACGATGCGACAAATAACGCTAGATATCGTAGCGCGAAATACTTGTTTTAGCTCATCAAAAAAGAAGCCGTGAGCACGTCGCCGTCGCAGATCGCTGGACAGCTGAACTTCTACGCCGCAGGCAAAGATAACGTGAGAGAGCGATGACGCTGAACATTATTTTGTGTTCACGACAGCTAAAAAGCAGTGTAAATAACTAAAAATAATAACTTTGTACTATGTGTCATAAAATAAAAGCACTGATTTCGCCCTCTGCAGCGACTCGCTGTAATTTAAGAGCTTCCTGCAAACGAAAAAGTGTTCTGTGCAAGCATGATGCCGCTGTTGATGTAAAGGGCCGACCGTCACGGCGGCACGGACATTTTGTTACGACAGCTTGTGCAAAAAAGCATTGCCGTAGTCGAATGTGAAAATGTATACACAAATAAAATTGCAAATAAAATGGCTATATTTGGCTACGAAATATTTTGCACTTTTTTTCTGTTTGGCTACATTTGGGCTACAACTTCTCTAGCTTTTGGCTACGCCGCCTCGTCGGACCTGGCAACACTGGTACTGCGTTGAGGGCGGGTGCAGAAGAACTGACAGGGCACACTTGGTGCCAAGCCGGTCCTGTCGCATCTGCTTTTGTCTGTGTCCGCAAGGCGCTGCGTGTACTACTCGTAAATTGCCACCTCAATGGGAAAGGCAGCTAGCTCTCAAAGATGTAGTTTTCAGGGCTACCATTGTTATTAGACTAAACGCTAATTACAGTTCACCCAGAGAAAAAGACAGAGAAGTATCTTTATAGGAGTTCATAATGAAGACCCTAAAGGTGCTACTCCGCTACACGGACCAGAGCCGGCCGGTCTCGTAAGCCGCTTAGGCCAGCGACGCACGCCACATTGCAAGCGGGAGCGGAGGCATGATGATTGTGGGGAAAGTGAACAGGCCATGTTGCACGTTCGCTAGAGGCAGGGGCAATTGGGGCAGGATGCGTCAGAACGATATTGCTATACGAAGAGTAGCGCAGGGGTGATTAATGTGGTAAGCTGTATGGCTCCCAGTGTATGTGTCTCTGAGGTAGTTAGCCTCAGGTGTGGCGAAGATATTGTCGCAAATGAGTGTCGGAGTTGAGCGTAAAGTTGTTTCATTGTCTTCTGGTAAAGTACATGCGTATTGAGTAAAATCGGTAATCTTTTGTGATGAATGATTGACTCAACCAGGTCATTCATGTTCGCGTGCAGTACAACAAGGCCGTTCGGAAGTTCGGCACGCTCCATCATCGATCTGCGTTGATGCTGTTCAACGTGCACCTTGGGGACGTCAGGAAGAAATGCGGCACCGACGCTTTCGGTCTCATAAAGTGGATCTGTCAGGACTTCAAAGGCCAGACAGATTGCGGCTGAACAGGCTTCCCGTCGCCTCTGTGATGGACCTGGGCGTCAGTCCGATGTCGACCGAGTGTAGAAAAATGGAGTAATTTAATGTGTTTTTTCACTGCTACAAACTACTGTATTTCTTTGTGAAGCCCAAATTTACCCCGGGGTCATGCTCCTTAACCCGATAAGGAAAAGGGCGAGCTTCCTAATTACCAGAGCAGTTACTAAAACGATTTTGTCCCGTTTTTGTGGCTCAGTTACTGCAGCGTTTCAATGCTGAGCTTAAGGTTGCCTCTTGGATAACCACTTGGCTACTCAGATCGGATATTGATCCGTGGGAAATGCTAAAGCGTTCATCTGCTCATATTCAGTGGCACTCCATACAACCACGGGTTGTAAAATACGAAGCTGTCTACTACGGCGTCGCTCATACACAGGCACTACTATGCGGCGTTAATCCCACTCAAACGGGAAAATAATCAAGTCATTTTCGAGCATTCCAGCTACAGTTCGCAAAAGGCCGAACACACATGCGCAGGTACTCATCATGCCCAGTGAGCAGCTAAGAGGCGTACCATACAATGGATACTGCCAGGGAATTCGGGACCGGGGTGGGGCGGGGGAGCTGGTGCTCCCCCGGATTTTCGTTTACGGGGCTTAGCCTGCCCACTCCCTCAGTCTTATATACTCACTCCCTTTTGCCTTAAATTACCGCATCTACTGCATGTCAGCCAGCATGTCGAATAAACAAAAAGTTGGCCATCAATTCATCCCTCCACGTGTCTCTCGTGTTAGCACCAGGTCGCAGGCATCGAATCCCGGCCACGGCGGCTGCATTTCGATGGGGGCGAAATGCAGAAAACACCCGTGAACGTAGATTTAAGTGCACGTTGAGCAACCCCTGGTGGTTCAAATTAATCCGGAGTCCCCCACTACGGCGTGCCGCTTAATCAGACTGGTGGTTTGGCACCTAAAAGCCCATAATTTAACTTTTATCTGGCCTTTCTCTCTGATGATGACGGCAGTTGAAATGGCTAAAAATGGTCTTTGCTCTACTCTCAGACATGTCGTGCACAAAATTTGACAAGGCCCTCACATGCGGAGCTGCCCAAATTGAAGCCCAAGTTTTCACTGAGCAGCACCTGTCGGTTCCTTAAACTTTTCTTCGAGAAACTTTCTCCTCGCTGTATCTGGGCTGTCGAGAACACTTGCGACATGGCTGCAGGTGTAGCGCTACACTAAGACGCAAACATGTAACGAGCGGACTATTGTACAACCACCGCACCGCACCCGACTCCACAATGTTCCCTTCAGTATAATACTGGCATGCAAAGCGTCTTAACGCCAACACCTTTTATGTACCACCGAACGTGTGCAAATAACTAGAGTAGACGTGCCGAATGAAAGTACCCGTTTTCTCGGCGCAGTATGTAACAACCGAACACTGCTTCTATACGACCTGATCAAACGTCCACCGCAACGAGAAACCTCAATTACTCTAATGAAACGTTATGTCGCGACGATTATCTTGATACATTTGTTTTATTCGCGCTCTTTCGTGATTGCGAAAGCATACTATACATATAAGGGCATCGTCTTCTGCGTGAAGCACCGTGCCTCTACACGCCAATCGCGCAACACGTGTGCCAGCAGTTTGCCAGGCGCATTCGTCGCACGCCTAAATGCCAAGCGACGCCGGCGGCGAAAATCATGAGCAATCTTGCGTTACCCGGCCACTTGCATTCTGCATGCTCGGCACCGCCTGCCCGGACATGTCGCCTTCGCGTACTCCGTGTTCCGCTATCTTTGCCGCGAAAAGAAAACCAAATAATACGCAAAATGATAATATTGTGAGGTCTTAATATTGCGTAAACTGTTCATACAGACTACGAAGTTTTATTAAGCAATCAGCTTTGCATAATTTACTGGCACTGTCAACCGTGTAAAGTCGTGTCAGGCTTTCTAGCAGCCTAGTCTGTATCAATCCGCGCTGCACCGCCTCAGTCTCGGTGGGATCCTGGCACACGCGAGTCGTATTGTGCGCGACGAGGCAGGAGTCTCTCTACTTGCCTCCTTATTCTTAATTGTCCTCAATTAATCGTCGTTACGCTTAACTTTTTGTATCATGAATAATCTCAATTAGGCTTTCGTATGCTTCATTAGTCTTAAGGAGCCTTATTTAAGCTTAATTTTATCGCAATGAATGTTACTGGTCTTGTATTGACCTTAACTACTCTTGATACCCCTTCAGTATTCAATATATTCAGTAGTCATACGTAGTCATTCGGCATTCTCATATGTACCGCTATAGGTCCTCGAGCGCATTCTGTCATGCGTTACAGACGGACGGACGGACTGATTTCTAAGGCAAGTAGCCCTAGAATGCTTACACATTAAAACGCTGCAGAGGTATCGCGGTATCCTTTGTACGATTGTTTGTATTGCGAAAAAATTGCGCGTTCGGAGCAGAATAAAGAATTTGTCAAATTGGCCAGAAGCTGTATCAGTGGCAGATGGCCATGACAATGTTATAACGGAAGTTTCAACGTCGCACTGCACGCGCGACTGTTTACTTGCATTCTTTTCATCTAGGCTCGTATGTAATTCTCTCGGTGATTAAACTTGCCATTAAAATATTTTGCCACCTCAAACTGCGACACGCGACTGCTCGTTAAATAATATACATAGTGTCCCAACTATCATGCACCAAGGTTCAAAAATATACAAATGCAACGTAGCTTGACAGTACCAAGTTAATGTTCTTTGCCGTCGCTTGAAGTTCTTCAGATTATTTTTGCATTCCGCCTAAATAGGTAATTAGTTTTAATTAGTTAATGAACGTCTTAGATAATATAAGCACATGTAAAGAGTCAAGTAACAATTTGTAGAGCAACATGAGAAACTCCCGATACAGGTTTCTGTTGCTCAATACGTGCTACATAAAAGTTTTCCGAGCGTGAAAAATGCCCGCGAATACACTTAAATTGCTGCGCGACTGGCCGCTCGACGCACTTTGCACGTATTCGCGGGCTTCTTTGAGGCTTGGGAAAACACTTGTAGGACGTATTGAGCAGCAGAAAGCTATACCGCGAGTTTTAGAGCGCATTCCTTAAGCGCCCATTCCTACTGTGAGCGTCGGCGTCCTACCTCGTAACCAAGCCAACAATCACAGCGAAAGATGAGAGCGAACGCAGAGCGCAGCAGAGGATGAAAGAAGCGGCGACAGCGAAGAGATCGCGATGAACAGGGTGTAGCGGAACCATCAGGCAGAAAGAGAGCGGAAAGCGCGTGAGAAGAAAAGCGTAGTGCGGCACACGAGGAGCTTTGTGGCGACGATGGCTACGAGATGGCGCCAAAGTAGCGCGCGTCGTCTGTATGGAGACAAAGCGCTGCATGAGCGGAGGTCTGTCAGCGGCGGCTGCTGTGAATCGCGCCCACGCGTCACCGACGCGCTTCCTCTCGCGATCTCCCGGTTAGCCAAGCAGTCGCGCCACATCACTCCGTTTGCAACGAGCCACACGGGATCGATTGTCCGCGCCAGCCAATGTATCGCGAAATGAAAACCCGCATACCGCTGTGCTCGAATTTCGCATTGCGAGTATCGTAATCTTCGGTCAATTGTTTCATGTTGGAAGTTTTCATGTTGAATCTTCGACGACGCTACGTCGAGTACCAGCCCGGCGACCGTGTTTGGGTCTGCACTCCGATACGCCGACGAAGACTTAGCGAGAAACTGTTACGTCGCTATTTCGGACCCTCTAAGATCATCCGACGTATTGGCGCATTGGACTATGAGGTCGTCCCAGACGGCATTTTGCAATCACAGCGGTGCCGCGCACGACCTCAAGTCATCCAGGGGATGCTTCTTAAGCCTTTCTACGCCCGCTGACGAACTTAGGAACTTTGTTACTTTGTTATTGTTATTTAGTTTTTGTCTCTAAAACGCGTGGTTTTCTTTTTGCTTTCATGGTTCTAGCATCCGGACGATCTTTTTAAGGGGAGGGTATTAACACGTGTACATGTTTATCTTTCACTGGTGACCACTTTTCACCGACTAACAAATGTTAAACGTTATTGCTAGGCAATGGACGCGCCTGCATGGTTGCGAAATTTCTAGAACTTTATCGATGCTTCTATCCGTTGTCTGTTGACACCTTACGTATTCTGATTGTATGACCGACGCGAATGGTCTAGAACTTTCTGGAAGATACGCGGGCACCAGGGATTTATCTGGAACCTTGGATGACTCATGTGTAAAAGCCGACGCGTTTCGACGCTGATCAGATTTTCGACGATCGCTGACTGTGTTCGCCGCTATCGTTCTGCTTTGAGTGTACCTTGCTTTTGTGGGCACAGGTCACGCAATAAACAAGCAGTTTCGTCATACACAGTTTTACGACTGTTTTCTTCACCATCACTACTACGTGACAGCATTATGTATAATATCTACTTTTCTTTAACCGCTCTGAAGCTGTCCTGTGTAGGAGGTGGCGGGTTTCCCCTCAAGCTGCTACTTGCAGCTTTTTTCCTGGTCATCCTCCCAACCTTTTTGGTGTTGCATAATAAATTCAATTCAAATCAATAGTCCACAAGGACATAGCGGGTAACATTGATGAATTCTACAGCATTATTGAGAGGGTAGCAGTCGTCGTAATAGAGCAGAATAGGATGTATAGAAGCAAGGTAGTACAAGCCTACGCCCCAACTTCCAGTCACGAGGATGAAGATATAGAACAGTTTTACGAAGATGTTCAATTAGCAATGAAAAGGGTACAAAATCGGCGTACTGTAGTCATGGGCGACTTCAATGCAAAAGTAGGGAAAAAGCAGGCTGGTGAGCAAGCAATTAGCAACTACGGCATCGATTCTAGGAACACTAGAGGATAGATGTTGGTAGAATTCGCCGGAAAGAATAGGCTCCGAATAACGGATACCTTTTTCAGGAAACGCATCAACCGGAAGTGGATCTGGAAAATCCCTAGCGGAGAAACAAGGAATGACAAATATTTCATACTCTCTGCCGATCCCACCATACAGCAGGATGTGGAAGCGTTAGGTAGGGTAAAGCGCTGTGACCATAGGTTAGTGATGTCAAGGATTTCTCTCAATTTGATAAGAGAAATAATAAAATTAGTCAAGAAGAAACATGTCAACCTAGACGCAGTAATGATAAAAGCAGACCAATTCAGGCTGGTGCTCGCAAAAAATATGCAGCTTTAGAACAGGAAGATGAAGACAACATAGAGGTATTGAATGAAACCGTAACTAGGCTGATCTCAGAAGCAGCAATTGAAGTGGGAGGTAAGACACCAAAGCAACCAGTCGGTAACTTCTCCCAAGGAACAAAGGACCTAGTAAAGAAACGACGAAACATGACAGTGTGAAACTCGAGAGACAAGATTGAATTCGCTGAACTGTCAAAAGTGATCTACAAGAAGAAAGTAAGAGATATTCGAAATTACAACGAGATATATGCACTGAGAGATAAGCAGGGTAATATCGTCAGCAATTTCGATAGCATAGTAAAAGCAGCGGAAGAATTTTATACTGACCTGTACAGTTCCCAGAGCAGCCAAGCTACTAGCGATGAAGTTAGAAGGGCGTTGCCAGACATGATCAGGGGAAAAGCTGCTGGAGAAGATGGAATATCAGTCGATTTAATCAAAGATGGAGGAAATACCATGCTTGAAAACCTTTCATTCCTTTATACACAATTTCTCATGACTTCAAGTGTACGAGAGAGGTGGAAGAACGCCAACATTATACTAATCCACAAGAGGTGAGACGTTAAATAATTCAATAATTATAGAGTCATTAGCTTGCTTTCATTATTGTATAAAATATTCAAGATAATTTCCAACAGATTAAGGGCAACACTTGACTTCAGCAAACCTAGAGAACAGGCTGGCTTCTGGAGGGTATATTCCACGATGGATCCACGTCATTAATCAGGTAATCGACAAATCTTAGGAGTACAATCAACCTCTCTATATGGCTTTAATAGATTGTGAAAAGATTTTCATTCAGTAGAGATACCAGCAGTCATAAAGGCATTGCGTAATCAAAGAGTACAGGAGGCATACGTGAATATCTTGGCAAATATCTGCAAGGATTTCACAGCTACCTTGGTTCTTCACTAGAAACGTGCAAAGTTACCTATCAATAAAGGGGCCACGCAAGGATACACAATGTCTCCAATGCTATTCACTGCATGCTTAGAAGAAATATTCAAGCTCTTAGACTGGGAAGGCTTAGGAGTGAGGATCAACGGGAATATCTCAGTACATCGCTTTGCAGATGACATTGTGCTATTCAGCAACAATGGGGACATATTACAACAAATGGTTGAGGACCTTAATTGAGAAAGTGTAGGAGTGGGGTTCAAGATTATTATGCAGAAGGCAAAAATAATGTTCAATAGCCTGGAAAGGGAACAAGAATTCAGGATCGCCAGTCAGCCTCTATAGTCTGTAAAGGAGTACGTTTATCGAGGTCAGTTATTCACAGGGACCCTGATCATGAGAAATTTACAGAAGAATAAAATTGGCTTAAGGTGCATACGGCAGGCACTACCAAATCCTGACTGGGAGCTTACCACTGTCGTTGAAAATAAAAGTGTACAATCATTGCATTATATCTGTGCTACCATATGGGGCATAATCTTGGAGGTTAACAAAGAAGCTCGAGAACGAGTTAAGGACCGCACAAAGGGCGATGGAACGAAAAATGTTAGGCCTAACTTTAAGAGACAGGAAGAAAGTGGTGTGGATCTGAGAGAAAACAAGGCTAAACGTTATTTTAGTTGACTATAAAAGGAAAAAATTGAGCTGGGCAGGCCATGTAATGCGTAGGATGGATAACTGGTGGATCATTAGATTTAGAGAATGGATACCAAGAGGAGGAAAGCGCTGTCGAGGACGGCAGAAAACTAGGTGGGGTGATGAAGTTCGGAAACTTGCAGAAAGTTGGCATCAGCTAGTACAAGGCAGGGGTAATTGGAGATCGCAGGGAGATGCCTTCATCCTGTAATGGACATAAATATAGGCTGATGATGATGATATTTTCACTGACTCCCGCAGACAAATTTCTGCTGCACTCATATACACATCGTTTCCTGTTCTCCCTGATCGTGCGCCTTATTTGGGCTGTTATTACCTAGATGTGCTTAAGCGTGTCCGCGGAATGACCAAGGATCAAAATGTTTTTCTAAGTTACATTCGGCAACCCTTCCTGTGAAAACCTGGTTAGAAAATTACGCCACGCTGGCTCCACAGTTTTGATATACTAAAGGCGTGCGTAGTGCGTGCATCATTGGACACGTCACGTCGAAAGGTGTGGCCTAGTTCGTACGTCATTGGGCACGTGACGGCGCCAATTTGAAGGAGTTGTCGCCGCTGAATGGTTCTACCATTTTCTTCTTTATCAATATCGTCATCATCATCAGTTATGAACTCCTCACGGGCAAGCGAGCCGCTGAGTGGTTCTTCCATTTCGTTCTTTAAATCACTATCATCATCATCATCATCACTTATGAACGCTTTCGCATTCCCACACGTAAGCAGTCTTCAGTGTCTATGCCGAAATGTCTTAGTAGCATGAAGTACCTAGATGCCTTGGTTTCTATTTCTTTTACTAGTTTAGTTATTGCGTGAATTGTAGTGCGATGGGGCTGAGTGTCTGTCCTTGCAGATATTCAAATAACTGTTGTTTGCAGCAGCAGTCAATTATCTAGCTGTGTCAGAGTTAAGCCAATTTTTCATGGCTGATATCAAAGCTCCGATATACACCTTCCTCATGTGTGCACATGTGTTGAGCATGGATTCTTCCTCCTGGTGTTCTTGCAGAGGACACAATTTATATACTCCAATTGTTCTTTAGCTTTGTTTGTTCATGGATAAGACTTGATTCCCTATCTAAAGTAATTGTTCACAATCGTTGTCATGAGCGTTGCAATCATAAACATTGCTAGTGCTCATAATCTTAAACTTCGTCCGTTCAGCAACCATAGTGGCGCCGCACTATTTATCTATTATGATATTGCATATAAAAGAAGGAGCGGTCTTGTGCATAACGTAATGACTTGCGAAGATGTTTGGATTGAACTAAAAATGACTTCCTTAACATAGACAACAAAAACATAATAATTGGTTGCATATATCGTTCACCCTCTTTATCAGCAATCTAATTTTGTGCTGCTCTCGATAACGTTATGGGAATCCTAGCAAATGAAAACGAAAATCTAATTATTATAGGCGACATCAACATAAACCTCGCTGACAACTCGTCTAGTAACACTTTAGACTATTCTAATTGTTTTAACAGCTTTGGTTATGAATGTTTAATTAAGATACCAACACGATGTGCGAACCACCCCAGAGGTACATTAATTGACCGTGCACTATCAAATTTGCCATATCCACCAGATGCAGGTATTCTAATGACCGACATAACGGATCACTACCCTATATTTTTAAATTGTCACTCTACTCATGGCTCCCAAAAAGTTCGTACTCAAAAGCTATACTAGACAAACACTCATTCTTTGAAGCCGTGTCGAATCTTGGCTGGTCCGCCATCTTATCTACAAAGCATCCACAAAGAGCATTTTCCCTCTTTATCTCTATGCTTAAATCGTGTCCCACCAAGTTAAACGCAAAAAAAATTTGCGTCTGCGTCACCTCAGACTCCATGGATAAAAGATAAGCTCCTAGCTTTATTGCTCAAAAAGGATAATCTTTACAAGAAAACCAAACGACAAGCATTTAACAAGAACTTAGCCATTCGGTACAATAAGTTTTTTAACCAGCTTTCTGCCACACTGAAAAAAGCTAAAAAAAACATGGTACAAAAGGAAACTTATTGAATGCAGTGAAAACAAAAGAAAGAAATGGGAAATAGTGAAGTCCTTGTAAATAGGACAAGAGAGAAAAATAGGACAAGAATCGCGAAAAAATAACAGAAATTACTCATCAAGGCATGGTGCTCAAAACCGCCGAAGAAATAGCTGATGCGTTCGCTGGTTTATTCTTCAGCAGTGAACTACAGACACATGTGCATGGCAATCCCTTGCCGTGCCGCGTGCCCCAGTTTTTTTTTTCCAGCCACATCCCAGGAAGTTCTAAACGTTTAAAACAACACGAAGATAACCGGTGCCGGCATGGATAAATTACACCCTTATCATACAAAATTAGTTGCACCCTTAATATCTGACATCCTTGCGGACCTAATCAGCATCATGTTTAAATCAGGCAGTTTCCCACAGGAACTTAAACACGGCAGGATCACTCCAATTTTTAAGAAAGGTAACAGCTCTTAAATCTCCAATTATCGCCCCATCTGCGTACCACCTTTCTTCAACAAAATAATTTAAAAGGTTATTGAAAGACGCTTGACTAATTACCTTAAAAAATCAACATTCTCTCAACATTTCAATACGGCTTTCACCCGGGTTACTTGACTGAGCTTGCTCATGTTGCGCTTACCGATGCACTAAAGCTCACTGTCGATGAGGAAAGTACAGAAAGAACGTACAAAGTGGTACATTTCTTGGCAGGTAGTGGAACATCATCATGTTACTTGGCAAAAGTAACATGTGGTATGGATAGGAACATTGCACTTGTATTACTGTCTTCATAGTTTAGCAAATATTCTAACGGATAAACACTTTCTGGAAAACCACTATAGAGGTATACTCATGAAGAAATTAAGGTCACAGGGGACAAATTATGTAAAATATATAGACAACTTTTTCGCGAAACTCACCTATTGATGATAGTTTCACTATAGTGTCTGGTAGCCCGTTCCATTCATTGATAGCCTTAGGGAAAAAACTAAATTTAAAAGAATCAATAAAGACAGAGGGAGGGGGAATGTACATACTGTGTCTGTGCCTAAAATATGTGTCTGGTTGGATGATAAAGTATTCGTTTTTATTGGTGCTAACGAGATCGTGAATGACAAGAACGAGAAATTGTAGTCTTTCGAGGGAAGTTCTAGATTATGGAGAGGGTAGATTGGCAATCTTGTTTTGTTCTGAGGGGGAGTCATGCCGCCGGTACTTATTATAAAAAAACCTTAAAGCGAGGCGTTGAATTTTATCAAGTTTAGATTTATTCGTTACCGTGTAAGGGTCCCATATTATTTTCGCGTACTCCAAGAATGGTCTAATTAACGTTTTGTATGCCAGAATTTTTATTTGAGGAGTTGCGCTGTGAATGCATCTTCTTCAGGACCATAGTGCATTGTGTGATTTGGTACACACGTCATCGATATGAACATTCCATCTTAAGTCGGACGCAATAGTAACACCAAGATATTTATGAGCAGAAACCCTTGTTAAGGAAGTTTTATCAATGAAGTATTCATGAAACATGGGTTGCTTTTTTTCTCGTGACCGTCATGACAACAGTTTTTTCTGTGTTTAATACCATTTGCCATGTGTCACACCTGGTTTTAATCTTTTGCAAGTTTATCTCAAGAAGAGTCTGGTCATCGGGATTTTCTACCTTGTTATACAAGACACAATCGTCAGCGGACAGGCGAATGGGTACTGTGATATTATTTGGCATATCATTAATGAAAATTTTGAAAAAGGAGCGGATCCAAAACGCTGCCCTGGGGTACACCGGATAGTACCCCTGAGGTATCAGAGCGAGAGTTATCAAGCACAACATACTGTTCTCTGTTGGAGAGATAGGATGAAAACCATTTAGTGATCATCGGATTTTTGAAAATTTTATCAATCTTTAGGAGCAATTTAGGGTGAGAAACTTTATCGAAGGCTTTGGCGAAATCAAGGAATATCTATGTCTACTTGTTTGCGTTCGTTCAAGGCGCTTGCGAGATCATGTGTTAATTCAACCAACTGAGTTATTATCGAGTGCTGCTTACATAAACCATGTTATCAAATCTAGGATATTGAAATCAGCGAGGTATATGGATAATTGTTTGGAGGCGATATGCTCTAGTAATTTGGCACATGTACTAATTAATGAAATAGGTCTATAGTTTTTAACATCCAACTCATTACCACTTTTGTGAATCGGAACAATTTTCGCACACTTCCAAGCAGATGGGCAGCAGCCAGTAGAAATTGAAGACTGATATATAACTGTGAGGTATTTAGCGGTCCACTCTGCATATCTATACAAACACTCACTAGGAATGTTATCGGGTCCTGGACTCTTTTTGCTATCGATGTTCAATATGAGATTTAATTTATTTATTTATTTATTTATTTTATTTACATATACTGCCATCTTGCATAGCAAGATAGTGCAGGAGTGAGCGCACATGTATGTCAATCAATTGAGGAATACATTTTGGTGGCAAAAAATAAAACAAACAATATAGAAAATTATCAGGAAGAGCTAGTTAATTAATGAACATAATTAGGAAATAGGTCCGGCAAATTCATCACTCGATAACTCACGCAAGGACCCGTCAAGGCCATTCCAAATCGCAATTGTATGTGGAAAAAAGGAAAACTTAAAACAATCATTTGATGGATTCAAAGGTACAATGTTAAGACGATGACTTCTTTTGGTGGGCCGAGAAGAAGGGTTTGTGAAAAACAATAGGTGCATTGACGTAAGTTTTCCCATGAGCAATTTTACGTAGCAGAACAACACGGTCACAAGTACACCCTGTTCATTTATTGCAATTTCATTCACAGGGGGTTGATTGGGAACTTTGTCAAAATTAGGTGAGGAGCAATCATCTTTAATATAAACGGTACAAAAGTAATTGTTAAGAGACTGAGCTCTATCTAAAGTGTTATCCTTACAGTCAGTGCGAGGCGAGGGGTTGACATATCTCCAGAATTTACTAGAAGCATTTTGGAGGAATGATACCAAGGTAGTGTTGAAGAAGTTACATTTTGAATCTTTGATAAGTTGCTTCAATTTCTGACCCATATTCTTCATAACATTAATGAAATGTGGGCTACCAGACTGTGCAAGCACCTGACGCCTTCGCTTTAATCTTTTTTTTTTGCATGAATAATGTCTCCGGTTACCATGGATTTCTTTTTCTAGTGTTCTTAAGACGCTGTGGAACATAACAATTTATGGAACGTTGAACCACGTTGGAAAAATGATCCCAGAGTTTGTGAACGCTCTCACCAGAACGGTACATAGTAATGAAATCTTCAAATGATAAGGCAAGGTGATCTAGTATGCATACATCATTAGCATCTTTAAAATTCGGGATCAACTTTCGCAAGCGGTCCTCCGACATCCTTGCATCAAGCCTAAAACATGTGATAACCATTGTTTGGTCAGACATTCCATCCTCAACCGAGCAGCTAGAAAGATAGGGATGTAACGGCTCAGAAAGAAATACAAGATCTAGGATTGAGGAAGTATCCGCACACACCCTGGTATGTTCTGAGACAATCTGGGACATATTAAAGCAGAAGTTCAAATTAAGCAGTTCTTCACAGGACCGAGGTTCAGATGAGCCAGGATCCACCGTTACCCAATTGATCCCAGGTAAATTAAGGTCGCCAATCAAGCATATATTATCTGTGTGGCAAAAACTTGCTTCAATAAATGCTCTAAGGTTTCCCATTACGTTGTCGATTGAGCCAGGAGGTCTGTAAAATACACCAACGCAAAGTGAACGGTTTGGAAGCTTTACTTTAATCCAGAGAGCTTCGATATCTCAAATCCTGCAGTACTGTGTACGTAATAGAATTTTTGACAAGTAATCCTACGCCCCCTCCTCTACTGCATCGGTCCTTTCTCAAAAGAGTGTAGCCGCAGGGCTACACTGTTTTGCTGAGTGTACCTCAGCGTCAGCAATGTCACTGCGGAGCCATGTTTCCGTAATGCCAACAATATCTGGCTCATGCCCGAGTAGGATTATTTCTAACACATCTAATTTATTAAGTATGCTGCGAGCGTTAAGATTTATGATCTTCAAACATGCAAGGTCGTTTGGTTGAAGTAACGCATCCCTGCTCATTCAGGGATCCGAGCATGCGTACCGTCTATGATTTACGTCTTCCCAAGCGTATACTGTGTTCTTAATTTTTATCTTATCAAAGATGAGCTTAACTCTAGCACCCCATTTTTTTCCCTCGACTGCTGAGTTCCACAGGCCTCTGCGCGCGTTATTAACTCTCATAGAGAAATCCTCCTGGACGTTGAATTGTGTTACCTTAAGCTTCGAACAATTGATTAGTACCTTCTTGTTTTCCCTGAAATCAGCAAAGCGCAACATAACCAGCCTGTTTCTTCCATTTATCTTCTTACCAAGCCTGTGGATATGTTCAATCGAGTTCAACTTGACTTTCAGTATTTGCTCAAAAATGTCAGAATTTACTTTGCGCATGAGATCTTCGTCTGTTTCTTTGTCTTCTTCCGCTATACTATACCCCTAATTATAAGGTTATTTCGCCTTGAGTGGTTTTGTATATCATCAATTCTTTTAGCCAACTTGCTAATGTCACCGTCAAATTTACTTACAGCACTGATAAGTACCGAAAGTTGTTTATGAACATCGTCTAAGTATTCAAGTTTTTTTTTCAATAGCTTGAAGTCTGCTGTCAACCTGCGAGAGAAAAGCCTCTGGTGTTGCCTGCTTATCTCTAATTTACATCACTCTCTCAAGTAGTTCTTTTTGAGTTAGCATGAGCTGTTCCTGGGTTTTCTTCGATATCCCCAGAAAGTTTCAGTAGTAGGCTTATTGCGGATAGGCATTCGGTGATAGAACAACCAACAGTGCGTGGACACGGCAGCACTAATAAGCAGATGTAATCACGGCAGAAAGCATATTTGCTTTTACCAACCTGCACAAGAAGCGGAACTTCAGGTGACATAGTCACGGCGATGCTACCGTGTCCACTGCAGGTGAATGACGCCGGCATCCCTTTCAAAGGTGTCGATCGGGTGATCATATGGGCATTTGTTGACGTCACTCCGCGAGCAAGGTAAGCGTCACCCGTATCATCCACGTGCTGTCCGTCCAGTCGGTGTAATGTCGAAGATGCGCGGTTCTTGAAACCGATGCGCAGTCGCACACGAGCGCTGTATCCGTAGAGGCGCTGTCCATCAGGTCTAAAAGAAGCATCCGCGAGCAATCCGAGGCAAATGCATCCGTAGAACACCTGCACAAGAAGCGGAACTTCAGGTGACATAGTCACGGTGGTGCTGCCGTGTTCATTGCTGGTGAATGAAGCCGGCATCCCTTTTAAAGGTGTCGATTGGGTGTTCACGTCACTCCGCGAGCAAGGTAGGCGTCACCCGTATCATCCACGTGCTGTCCGGCCAGTCGGTCTAATGTCGAAGATGCGCGGTTCTTGAAACCCGTGCGCAGTCGCAGAGGCGCGCTGTATCCGTAGAGACGCTGTCCATCAGGTGGAAAAGAAGCACCCGTCAGCGATCCGAGGCAAATGCATCCGTAGAACACCTGCACAAGAAACGGAACTTCAGGTGACATAGTCACTGCGGTGCTGCAGTGGCCACTGCTGGTGAAGACGCGATGGGGCGGCTCAGTCAGCTAAGGCGTTGCGTTGCGCTGCTGAGCACGAGATCGCGGGAGCAAATCCCGGCCGCGGCGGCCGCATTTTGATGGGGGCGAAATGCAAAAACGCCTGTGTGCTTGCATTGTAGTGCACGTTAAAGAACCCCAGGTGCTAAAAATGAATCCGGAGCCCTCCACTACGGCGCGCCTCATAATCAGAACTGGTTTTGGCACGTAAAACCCCAGAAAGAAGAACACTGCTGGTGAATGAAGCTGGTATCCCTTTTAAAGGTGTCGATCGGGTGATCATATGGGCATTTGTTGACGTCACTCCGCGAGCAAGGTAAGCGTCACCAGTATCATCCACGTGCTGTCCGTCCAGTCGGTGTAATGTCGAAGATGCACGGTTCTTGAAACCGATGCGCAGTCGCACACGAGCGCTGTATCCGTAGAGGCGCTGTCCATCAGGTGTGAAAGAAGCATCCGCGAGCGATCCGAGGCAAATGCATCCGTAGAACACCTGCACAAGAAGCGGAACTTCAGGTCACATAGTCACGGTGGTGCTGCCGTGTCCACTGCTGGTGAATGAAGCCGGCATCCCTTTTAAAGGTGTCGATTGGGTGTCCACAAGGGTTGACGTCACTCCGCGAGCAAGGTAGGCGTCACCCGTATCATCCACGTGCTGTCCGGCCAGTCGGTCTAATGTCGAAGATGCGCGGTTCTTGAAACCCGTGCGCAGTCGCAGAGGAGCGCTGTATCCGTAGAGACGCTGTCCATCAGGTGGAAAAGAAGCATCCGTGAGCGATCCGAGGCAAATGCATCCGTAGAACACCTGCACAAGAAGCGGAACTTCAGGTGACATAGTCACGGTGGTGCTGCCGTGTCCACTGCTGGTGAATGAAGCCGGCATCCCTTTTAAAGGTGTCGATTGGGTGTTCACAAGGGTTGACGTCACTCCGCGAGCAAGGTAGGCGTCACCCGTATCATCCACGTGCTGTCCGGTCAGTCGGTCTAATGTCGAAGATGCGTGGTTCTTGAAACCCGTGCGCAGTCGCAGAGGAGCGCTGTATCCGTAGAGACGCTGTCCATCGGGTGGAAAAGAAGCATCCGTGAGCGATCCGAGGCAAATGCATCTGTAGAACACCTGTACAAGAAACGGAACTTCAGGTGACATAGTCACTGCGGTGCTGCAGTGTCCACTGCTGGTGAATACCCGCCGGGGTGGCTCAGTCAGCTAAGGCGTTGCGCTGCTGAGCACTAGATCGCGGGACCAAATCCCGGTCGCGGCGGCCGCATTTTGATGGGGGCGAAATGCAAAAACGCCTATGTGCTTGCATTGTAGTGCACGTTAAAGAAACCCAGGTGGTAAAAATTAATCCGGAGCCCTCCACTACGGCGTGCCTCATAATCAGAACTGGTTTTGGCACGTAAAACCTCAGAAAGAAGAACACTGCTGGTGAATGAAGCTGGCATCCCTTTTATAGGTGTCGATCGGGTGATCACATGGGCATTTGTTGACGTCACTCTACGAGCAAGGTAGGCGTCACCCGTATCATCCACGTGCTGTTCGGCCAGTCGGTCTAATGTCGAAGATTCGCGGTTTTTGAAACCTGTGCGCAGTCGCAGAGAAGCACTGTATCCGTAGAGACTCTGTCCATCAGGTGGAAAAGAAGCATCTATGAGCGATCCCAGGCAAATGCATTAGAACATCTGCACAAGAAGCGGAACTTCAGGTGACATAGTCACGGCGGTGCTGCCGTGTCCACTGCTGGTGAATGAAGCTGGCATCCCTTTTAAAGGTGTCGATCGGGGGATCACATGGGCATTTGTTGACGTCACTCCGCGAGCAAGGTAGGCGTCACCCGCATAAACCACGTGCTGTCCGGCCAGTCGGTCTAATCAGGCCTCGGAAACTCCGCTGGTTTTATGTCCACGCGAATTGGAGCGCCATCCATCAGATGGATGCGAAACCAAAATCGCTTTTCCTTTTTTTCTTCTTGTCAACCCTCTCTCAACTTTGTCGTTTCTCTCTCGCCTTCAACTATCGGCGGTGCGGCTGGCGAGGCCCGATATCGTCGTCGGTCGTGCTGATAACGGCCAAAATGGCAGCACTTTTTTTTCTGGCATTATGCGGTCATTTTTGCGGTTTTCGCCTTCCGCGCTAGCAGTGTGGTCCGTGTGGTACCCTACCGTTGCACGTTTGTCGGCTTTAATGTCTCGCAGATGTCGCTGTTCGCGTGTGGCTCAGTAGTATGCGAACACATCAAGACGAAGTGAGCCATGCGACGTGAAATTCTAACGCATGCCTAAAAACAACAGGTGAGAACTTTGCAGTTTACTTCCCGGTTTTTATTTGTGATAGTAATTGTGCGCAGTCTTGCATTGCTGTCCGGTGGTAAGGCAGCAGCTAGCTGATTTGAAAACACCACAACGATGCAGTACATCGTTATGTCAACAAGCAGCTAACATAAAGCTCCTTATAAATGTACTACCACCTGTGCTTATCGCAAGGAACACGTGTGTAGGCGTGCGCTTTGCACTTATTTCTAGAATTGGTCGCCATACTTTAAAAATGCGTTTCTGAGAATTAAGAATCACAACTAGTGCTCCGCCGCGACGCGAAACGAGCTTAGTTTTGTATGTTCCAACTGCGATGTTATAATTTATGATCGTCACTGTTCTTCAGCATGGAAGCATTTTTAACCTACGCTGGAAGGATGGACCTAATGGTTTTGCCCAGAGACAAGGCCAACAACCGCAGAATATGCTCGGCGCACTTCACGGAGGTGGATTTTATGGACCGAGCGAGAAGCAGGCCGTGACAATCTATTCTGCGCATTGGCCATTAGAGTAATTACAATAAATTTTTTACATGTGCGTACATGAAACACTATCCGCGTTTTGTTGCATTCTATAGTGTGTTGCACTGTCCGCTCCAATTCTGGTTTTCGCAAACGAACACAATAAATTGAGTCAAAAGAACTGTTGTGTTGTAAGTGGAATTATTTTTTAATACAATTTGGGTACATATTTGCTTGATTGTAATAATGAACGCGTCTGCGTGCATGAAAACGCAAAAAGAATCCACTGCGCACAAGCACGCAGCACGAATGGCACGGCTGGACAGGAGAGGAGCGCGGAGCGCGCGCTTCGTTCCGGGGGTGCGCCTGATAACGCCGGCGACAAAGAAAGAAAAGAGCGCGTCGCGTACAACTAATGAATTAAAAAAAATAGCATTCGCGAGGCATGAGGGGAGGGCGAGGCGAGGCATGGGAGAGGAATAGAAAAGTCAAGAGGGAAAGGCGAAACGAGCGGAACAACGTTATCATAAAAAAGGAAGGAAAAAGTGCTATAGCGAAAGGGGGAAGGTAAAAAAAATCGCGCCGCTTTTTTTTTTCTTTTTTTAGGCACCGTAGTACCGTCATCCGTCCGCTAGGGCCTAACTGAAGTGCGCCTTGGCGCTAGCGTCGACTGAGCGTCTGCTGTAGGACAACCTATGGGAGGTATAGGAAGATTCACACCCCTGGTCTAATGTCGAAGATGCGCGGTTCTTGAAACCCGTTCGCAGTCGCAATGGAGCGCTTTATCCGTAGAGATGCTGTCCATCAGGGGAAAAGAAGCATTCGTGAGCGATTCGAGGCAAATGCATCCGTAGATCACCTGCACAAGAAACGGAACTTCAGGTGACATAGTCACGGTGGTGCTGCCGCGTCCACTTAACAGACAGAATGCAGGTAGTAACTATTTCAGGTGCTCATTCTAAAACCATGCTCACTAACACTGGCGTGCCCCTGGGTTCCATACTTGGTCCACTGTTATTATTATTATATGTCAATGATCTGCCTGTCTTTCTTCTGTGAAATGTATACTTTATCCAGACGATACTACTACCATCAACTCAAATAAATGTCTATCAACTTTAACGTCCAACCTTAATGACGATGTATACAGCCTGTTGGAGTGGTGCCATACTAACCAGCTACAGATAAATCCGTCGAAAACAAGATTGTTGCATTATTTAATTTATTTTAATTTATTCAATACTGCCGACCGCCTTTTGGTAGCCAAGGCAGGAGTGTGTACATGTGATTAACAAGCTCTTGGTCCATCAGGAGAACAACAAGAATAACAATTACAACAGAGAAGAAAAAAAACGCATAGGCACACAGTAAAGTTTTTGTGCAGCAAATCAGGAATAAACAAAGCAAGACATGGACGCGTTACATTCAAATCCGAAGATAAAGCATCAGAAGCATACCAGTGAAAAATAAAACTCAGCACAAAAACACACTGATTACAACTGATTGCAGAAAAAAATGCATCGGGTGATGTTAAGGTGGCCACGTCGTAAGGCAACTTGTTCTAGTCGGCTATCGTTCTTGGAAAGAAGGACAGCTTGTATGCATTGGTTCTGCATTGAGGCATTACAATAGTTTTATCGTGTTTGTGCCGAGTTTGTCGTGTTGTGTTGTACTGCATATAAGCATTTAATTCTATTTTGGTACGATTATTAACGATGGCAAATAACATGCTCAAACGGTGCATTTTTCGACGAGATTCCCAGGTGGGAAGACCGGAGCGACTAAGAAGGTCAGATATCGATACCTGTCTTCGATAGCCGTGGTATATAAATCGCAGTTCCTTTTTCTGAACCCCCTCAATACTTTTTATATCCGTTTTTGTGTGCGGATCCTAGACCACATCAGCATATTCCAGTAAGGGACGCACGAGTGAAGTGTAGGCTACCAGCTTTGTTTTAGTGGTTGCATGTTTTAACCGCTGTCTTATTAGCCGTAGTCTTTTGGATGCTACAGAAACCATGTTTTTAATGTGGGGGCTCCAACTGAGATTCGAGCTGAACGTTACGCCAAGATACTTAAATTGTTCCACTGGTTCGAGAGAAGCGCTATTAATTTTGTAAGAATAATTCAATGGAACTTTTTTTCAAGTCAAGGTCATTTGTTTGCATTTCATGACGTTTAATGACATCGTCCAGTTTTGGCACCAATTACTGACAGCACATAAATAGTTATTTAGAATAATCTGGTCACCTTCAGCAAGAATTGTATGGTAAACTACGCAGTCATCTGCAAAAAAAAACGGGCACGCACAGGAGGGTCAAGCTTGAGGTCGTGTAAATATATAAAAAAAGACGTGGCCCAAGGACTGAGCCCTGTGGCACTCCTGAAAATACTGGAGCGATGGGTGAAGTTGAAGTGGATATCTGGACGTACTGCTGCCGGTTTGATAGGTATGAATCAAGCCACTGCAAAATTTGTTGATTTTGCAAGATGTGCCTTAGGTTTAGTAAAGGTTCACAATGCAGTACTCGGTCGAAGGCTTTTTCAAAGTCCAGAAAAATGGCGTCTATTTGTCCCACTTTCTCAAGGGTTGAGCAGAAATCATTGGAAGTGTGTAATTACTGTGTCGCGGTAGATAACCTGCGACGAAAACCATGTTGAGCTTCTGAAAAAAAAGGTTATTGTCTTCCAAGCATGAGGCGATGTGCTTAAAAACGAAGTGTTCCATTACTTTACTTGCAGTACACAACAAACTAATTGGCCTGTAGTTAGCAACATGGAACTTAGTACCGGATTTGTGCAAAGAAATAACCTTTGCCATTTTTGAATCACTGGGGACGTCGCCATCACGCTGACTGGTACTGTAAATCACAAAGAGGAATTTCGCACACTATTCCGCGTACCTGGAAATAAACGTGTTCGGAATATTGTCTGGTCCAGATGATTTTTTTTTGTATTCAGGTGAAGAAGGACAGAAAAAATGCCTTGTTCGCTTATAGTAAGATCAGGTACCGGAAAGCTGATTGATCTGAAATCAGTAGACCGGCCATTTCCACGAAGGAACACAGAAGAAAAATAGTAATTAAATGTTGCTGCTATTTGTTGACTGTCAGTAACGTGCACATCATTTATTGCCAATTTATTTATAAGATCCTTTTTTTTCGTAAGGTGGGTCCAGAATTTCCGTGGGTCATTAATGAGGAAGTTGTGCAGTTTTACATTAATGAATTGAAATTTGGATTGTTTTATTTTATTTCTTAGGTCTCTACGAAGTGACGCCATAGTACTGCGTGTAACCCTCGAAATGCTACGGGAAAGTCTCTTTACGCGGCATTTAAGGTGAATTATTTCCCGTGTAATCCATGGACTGTGGCTATGAATTTTATTTTTCCTCAGCGGAACGTACCAATGAATACAGTTGTGTACCGTACTTTTAAAATCCAACCACAACTCATTCGGACTTGCGTGGCCGCCACTGGCTCTTGCAGAAAAGTTGTCGTATTCTTGCTCGAGAAAATCTAAAATACTTTCGTCTTCGGCGTTATTGAAGTCATAAAATTGTTTTGTTGCTTGGCGTGTGATTGGTCGTGCCATATTGGTTTTGAAAAGCACTAGATCGTGGTCGGATATACCAGGCATAACACCCACCGTAAAACCCAGCCTCTCAATAGCATCAGACACGAACATATGGTCTAGAAGTGAGCGCGCTGTTGCAGTAACCCGCGACGGTTCGACCACAACCTGCTTCAAATTAAAAGAAAAAGCAATATCAAGTAGCAAATCAGAATGCTGGCATGTGGATGAGGTGCTCAACAATTCCCAGTTTATTTTTGGTAGGTTAAAATCACCGCACAAAATGACATGTGCATATCGTTTTTTGTGTTCATTCAGGAAGTCATACAGCGTCTCAAGAGTACCGAGATCTGAATTTGGTGGCCTGTAAACGGCGCCAATAAGAATGCTGTGTTTGCAAGTATGAAGTCGAATCCAAACCATTTCTGTGCTATACTCGGCGACAGCTTTTCTATACTCGGCGACGGAGGCCATGCGTAGCCTTCGCTTTGGTATTCCTTAGTATTCTTAGGGATACCCAAAAAACGATTCCCGCTGCAGTACACGCCTCATGCACAACTCGTCCACAGTCATCGTGAGATGGGCTCTGCCTCAACTTTATTTTAGTTTCACACTCGCCTTGCAACGCAATGAAACTATCGGAGGAAGAGTGCAGGCAACATTGAGTGTCATAACTTTATTTGAAATCCGGCGATTGCGACGCCCGGGCCTGGGGCCGCCTAGATAGCCACTGGGAGCTGTTGCTCCCGCACGGCCTCCATGGGTCGCTGGACGGCCCAAAGTGGGTCTTGGAGTTCTGAGCTGAGTCGCGGCCGCCCACCGCGCCCGCAGATTTTCTGGGGAGACTGCCATTTTATCTTGATATTGTCGCAACGTCAAAAACAGAGGTAGCACAGCCCTGATCAAGAGGGATAGCAGCAGGTCGCCTTTTAATAGAGCGCGCTACTGCGACTTCTGCTTCGCCGCATCTTGATAGAAACGCGCATGCCTGGTCGCATAGTCCTCCTCTTCATCGGAGTACAGGTGCGGCATTTGCGTCGCTCCGAAGGAAGCATCGTGCCGATGCGCATATGAGGGCGGTGTACAAATGGCACCGAGTAAGACACGCAAAACGAAACCACAAAGACAACAGAAAAGAACAAACGAAACTTAGTTCGACCACATGCACCACTTCGGGTAAGTTCTTGCGGCGACTGGAGCTACTGTCACTGTCAGGAACGGCCTCGTAGGTCACGTCGCTCAGGCGTCGAATCACTCTGTACGGCCCAAAGTACCGTTTTAGCAGTTTTTCAGAAAGTCCACGACGGGGTATGCGTATCCAAACCCATACTTTATCGCCGGGAGTGTAGAGAACGAACCTGTGTCGAAGATCGTACCGACACAGGATCGGTATAGCCGATACGTACGCGGGCAAGCTGTCTGGCTTCTTCGGCGCGCTGAGTAAATTCGACAACATCGGTAGGTATGTCGTCACACTCGTGAGGCATCATGGCATCCAACGTCGTCGTGGCTTCGCGACCATGGACCAAGCTGAAGGTTGTCATTCGAGTAGTTTCTTGTCGAGCGGTATTGTATGCAAAAGTCACATAAGGCAAAATCTAATCCCAGTTCTTGTGTTCCACGTCGATGTACATGCATAGCATGTCTGTGAGGGTTTTGATAAGCCGCTCAGGTAGTCCGTTGGTCAGGGGATGATATGCGGTTGTTTTCCGGTGGCTTGTACCACTTAGTGTGAGAACCGAGTCAAGAAGTTCTGCAGTGAAGGCAGTTCCCCTGTCTGTGATGACTACATTTGGGGCACCGTGCCGAAGGACGACGTTCTCGATGAAAAAATGAGCCGCTTCGGCTGCTGTGCCCCGCTGCGTAGCTTTAGTCTCTGCGTAGCGCGTCAGGTAATTGGTTGCGAGAATGATCCATTTGTTGCCGGCTGTAGATGTTGGAAATGGGCCCAGGAAATCCATTCCAATTTGGGTGAGAGGCTGTCCTGGTACCTCGACTGGATGTAAGAGACCTGCAGGCTTGCCAGGAGATGATTTACGCATTTGGCAGTCGGAACATGCTTGTACATGATGTTTCACAGCAGCGGGTAGCTTTGGCCAATAGTACTTGCGTCGGAGTCGGGACAGTGTTCTCGTGTAGCCTAGGTGACCTGACGTGGCTTCAATGTGGCATGCTGTTAGAATTTCTTTTCGAAGTAATGCCGGTACGACAAGCAGGTACGTGCTGCTGCTGGCAGAAAAGTTCTTATAGAGAACATCATTCCGCAGACAAAATGACGGCAGTCCCCTGGCATACAGTCGCGGGATATCTTTACTTCGGCCTTCCAAGAAATTAATGAATGGGAGTAGCTCTGGGTCGTGGCGCTGCTCCTGCGAAACGGTGACGGCGTCAACGCCTCCCAAAAATGCAGCGTCCACGTCCACGTCATCGGTACCTGCGGGCTCGACGCGTGACCGCGAAAGGCAGTCGGCGTCGGTGTGCGTTTTCCCAGATTTCTAAATTATGGTCATGACGAACTCCTGAAGCCTAGGACTCCAGCGCGCCAGATGGCCAGATGGATTTTTCAAGTTAGCCAACAAAGAGAATGATGATCGCTGACAACCTTGAATGAACGGCCGTACAAATACGGGCGAAATTTGGTAACCGCCCACACCACGGCGAGGCATTCCTTCTCGGTAGTCGAGTAGTTATCCTCCGTAGGAGAGAGAGTTCGGCTGGCGTAAACGATTACTTTTTCGAAGCCGTCTGGCCATTGCACCAGTACGGCCCCTAGACCAACATTGCTCGCATCGGTGTGAAGTTCTGTAGGGGCTTCCAGGTAAAAGTGCGCAAGAACTGGAGGCATTTGCAGGCGCTGGCGTAGTTCGTCAAATGCTACTTGTTCATTTTCACCCCACAGAAAGGGAACATCGTCGCGTGTAAGGCGTGTTAACGGGGCAGCAATACGTGAGAAATTCGCAATGAACCGCCGGTAATAGGCGCACAGCCACAAGAAGCGCCTCACTGCCTTCTTGTCGGGCGGTGTGGGGAACTTTGCCACAGCATCTATTTTATCTGGGTCAGGTCGTACACCCTCGCAGCTGACGACGTGGCCGAGGAAGCGCAGTTCACTGAAACCAAAATGACATTTCTAATGCTTTAACGTCAGGCCAGCTGAGCGTATGGCTTCAAGAACGGTGAGTAACCGGCTTAGGTGCTCCTCGAACGTAGATGACAACACTATGACGTCGTCTAAATAGACCAAGCAAGTTTGCCACTTCAGGCCTGATAGTACGGTGTACATTAAACGCTGAACAGCGCCGTCTGCGCTGAGTACAGACCGAACGGAAGTACCTTAAATTCGTAAGGACCGTCGGAGGTCACGAAGGCCGTTTTCTCACGATCTCTCTCATCGACCTCTATCTGCCAATACCCGCTTCGCAGGTCCATTGATGAAAAATAACGTGCATGCCGCAGCCTGTCAAGCGAATCGTCTGTGCGTCGCAGCGGGTAGACGTCTTTCTTCGTGACTTGGTTTAATTTGCGGTAATCAATGCAGAAGCGCAAGCTGCCGTCTTTCTTTTTGACCAAGACTACGGGTGACGCCCAGGGGCTGTTCGAAGGCTGTATCACGTCATCCTCGAGCATCTTGGTCACTTGCTTTTGAATCTCTTCACGTTCGTTTGGAGCTACACGGTAGGGGTTTTGTCGAATCGGCCTCGTGGTATCATCCGTGATTATACGGTGCTTGGTCAGTGGTGCTTGTTTCACCTTTGACGCAGTCGAAAAGCAATCTTCGAACTGGTGTATCAGCTCCAAGAGGCGCTGTCTCTCAGAAGGCGACAGGGTGGAGCTGACGTCGAAAGACAAATGTGTCGAGGCCGGAACGGTCGTTTCTTCATGTTGTACAGCCATACAATCTTTTACTTGGGCGACTTAATCGCAGTATGCAATTGCGGTGCCCTTCTGGATGTGACGGCGTTCGTCGCTGAAGTTCGTGAGAAGGACTTCCGCATGCCCATGAGTAATGTCGAGTAGGCCTCTAGCAATCGAAATGCCTTGGGTTAGCAATAGTGCAACGATTTGCTCCGCGATCACATCCCCATGGTAGGGCTTCTGGCACCAGACAGATACAAGGCGGCAGGAACGCGATTGAATGGACACATCGTCGGCGATTCGCAGACGCTCATATTGCCCGCCATGTATGGTGTCGGCATAGGGGCTTGCAGATAACGTCACCATGCGGTCCGGAATGTTTATGACGGCGCCGTGATCTCGCAGAAAATCTATCCCTAAGATGAGGTATCTGCAGCAGTCGCCGAGAATGACGAAAGTGGCAACGAAGCTGGAATCACCGATGCGGATTAGAGCGGTGCATGTTCCCGTTGGCGTCATTAACTGCCCACCGGCACTTCTTATGTGTGGCCCGGTCCACGGCGTCTTCACTTTCCGAATGCGGTCGACCAGCTCCTGCCGCATGATTGAGAAGTCTGCGCCAGTGTCAACAAGTGCTGTGACATGATGTCCATCTATAAGAATGCTAAGATCGGCACGGGCAACGTCGTCGGCGTTAGTATTCGTCGTCGTCGTATGGTCTTCTTGGGTAGCGTGGGGGCTATTTTGGCGTCGCGGCACTGGGCTACCTTCCCCCCATAGGTCGCTGCTGTTAGTTTCCCCGGCGCGGACTAGGGGAACGACCACCCCGGACGACGTCAGCGAAACTCTGGCGGTTTGGGGAAGTGTAACGCACAGGTGACGGGGACTGCAAGCGACAACGTGAAGAAGCTGCTTGGCTGGTCGATAGGTGATCACGGTTCGGGGCACAACGGTCGTCAAAGCGCAGAGAAGCGGTGGACGAAAAACTTGTCATCCCAGCATCTCGATGGGGACAGTAATGGGCAATGTCGCCAGGTTCCCCACAGTGTAAACAGAGTGGTCGACGGTCAGCCATGCGCCACAAGTCAGTACGGCGAACAGGAGGTCGTCTCACAGACTCCCGTTGCCACCACGGCACGGGAACGGTCCGAGGCTGAAATGGCGGCACCTCCGGTGAAGAGGGAGGACGTCGGACCTCGTCGGCATAGCTCAATGGACGTGCCTCAGGGCATAGAGCGGGTGAGGAGAAGGCTTGCCGCAACACTTGGCGCACGACTTCGGCAACCGAAACGACTGGAGACTCCGTAAGAGGAATGCCGAGGGCTCGCAGCTCTTCACGCAGAATGACTCCAATCATTTCCTGTAAAGTCTGGTCAACACCTAGAGCTGCAGCGCTTACTGGTGTGTTGTTGGGTAGGCGATCAAAGTGGCGGCAAGGTTGCTGAAGTGCCCGCTCAATGATAGTCGCTTCTTTGATGAAGTCGTCAACCATTGTGGCCGGGTTTCGTACAAGACCAGCAAACAGCGGTTCCTGAATTCCCCGCAGAAGATGACGCACCTTCTTCGCCTCGGTCATATCGTGATCAGCTCGGCGAAACAGACGGGCCATATCCTCCTCATACATGACGACGGATTCGTTCGACAGCTGTACGCGAGCCTCAATAAGTTGTTGCGCGTAATCGCGCCGGTCTGAGCTTGCGAATGTACCGAGGAGCTGACGCCAAAAATTGCCCCACGTGTGGAAGCTCGCTTCCCTGTTCTCGTACCACGTGCGAGCACTCTTTTCGAGCGCGAAATAAGGATGGGTGAGTTTATGTCGCTCAGTCCAGTCATTGATACCAGCGACGCGCACGTACTGATCGAGCCAGTCCTCGACATCTTCAAAAGCATCACCATGGAAGGTTGCGGGAACGCGAGGCTGTTCAAGAGTCACCTGGGAAGGGCTCGTCGCCATCTGAGAAGAAGGAAGAGTGGCCGATGGTGTAGGAACTGCCATGCTGGTGGGTGGCGCAATGGAGAGGAATTCCGGGCTCAGGCCGAGCAGGCGCCGACTGAATCGATGGACTGGAGTCGTGACGAGAGGTGGAGCTTCCGGACTGGGTGTAGGGGGCCTGATAGGGGTTGAATGCATGAGGTTCAAGGCTCCAGCACCTCCACCAGTGTCGCAACGTCAAAAACAGAGGTCGCACAGCCCTGATCAAGAGGGATAGCAGCAGGTCGCCTTTTTAATAGCGCGCTACTGCGACTTCTTCTTCGCCGCGCCTTGATAGAAACGCGCATGCCTGCTCGTATAGTCATCCTCTTCAGCGGAGTACAGGCGCGGCAATATATTTTATATCCCGACAACAAGGGTTGCTCTAGCAGACTTGTATAGCTTGGATATATCGCCCGCGTATATCTCGGGGTAGAAAGTCTTTATTTCCACGCGACTCGTACAGGTTTCTCTTTGTAATCGCCTCCAAGGAACGGACTCAGCTCTGTTCAATTTAGTGTGAGGCGGTGGTAATATACTCCTCCGATTTTGATAGAATTTGGTAATATTGCTAAATTTTGTTAATCCGTTTTTTTATTTCTTTCGATATCTCCTCCTCCGCGTTCCCCTGACCTATGGAAGACACTCCTTGCTCAGCTCGGCGAGTAAGACCTCGAGCTTCGCGGTGTGCTGCCTCGTTGGGGTTGATTGCGTGAATACCTACAGTCGTATGTGCTGGGAACCAGAGCAATTGCCTGCAGTTCTTCTCTGCGTTAGAGAATTTTGCTTTGTTGACTATGACGATGTGCCACGCCTCTGGAGAGATCCTACCCTTAGCATAGTTTCTAATGGCCGCCTGAGAATCGCTAATTATGCATTGAGCATTCATGGAGACCAATGCTAGTGCAATGGCTACGTCCCCTGCTGTCTCGGCATGTTTGGTATTAACTGACACGCTTGTAAGGGGGTTTTGGGTGTGATCTATGACTACTGCCACGTAGCTATTTCTGTGTGGGTATTCAGCCGCGTCTACGAAGGTTGCTCTGTCGTCTGAGCCATAGCTTCGAATCATTTTCTCTGCTCTACTCGTGCCTCTGCCCTTGTTGTAAACTGGATGCATTCTATTGGGTATATTTGCTACTAGGAATTTGTCACGAATTTCTCTCGTTATCTTCCTCTTTTCCCCGTATTGATTGTGGTAATTCATTCCTAGCTTGCATAGTAGATGCCGTCCCATTTTGGTTTTGGTTAGTCGTTCCGCCTGAGATGTTCGTCGAGTGTGTTGTAGAGTCCTAAATTTAGGAAGAGATCCGTTCTCGTACTGATGGTAATTCCTAGTGGTAATTTGTATGCCTTTTTTGAGGTTATGATTTTGGTCTTTTCAGCTGCAAATCAATTGTGGAAGCCTGCTATGTATGTGATCTGACTGATTACGAATGACTGTATGAGCCGTATGAGACGTTCTTTCTTCATACCCTGGTGCTTATTACTAATTCGTTTCATTATTCTCGTGGTGTTTGTTGCTACCTTTGTGCCTAAGCCCCTTATGGTTTCCCCGTTCGCACCTTTGTTCTCATTTACTAAACCCAGCACCTTGAGCTGGTCGACTATTGGGATATTCCGCCCGTTCTTGGTGCGTAGCTTGATTTTCTCATGAGTCTTGTTTCTGTTGTATCCTTTGGGAGGCCTGCCGCTAAGTGCGGGGCGGTATAAGAGAAGTTGGGATTTCTCTGCAGAGCAGGTGAGGCGTCCCTCTATCGTGTTTATTGCGGTCTGGGCTCTTTGTTCTATTGATCCGTCGCTACCATAAAAGACCCAGATAGTAATATCGCCCGGGTAGATAGTAGTATTGAGGCACTCTATGTGATTAAATTTTTCTGGCAGTCCCGTCAAGACGAAATTGAACAGCATCGGGGAGGTGACAGAGCCATGCGGCGTGCCGCCTCCCCTCCTCCGTCGATGTCGATCTCGGGCGACGGGAGCCCTCCGACGGAGATGACTGCTTCCCAATCTGATAGGAAGCTCTTGATGTAGTTATACGTCCGTTGCCCAAGTCCTATTTGTGCGATGTTTTCCAATATGGTTGCGTGGTTGGCATTATCAAAAGTCTTTTTAGGATCAAGGCCCAAGATGGCCCTTCTAGAGCGTGTTTTATAATCGATTACCCGATGCTTTAGTTGAAGCAGCGCATCTTGAGTCAAAAGGTTTTTGCGAAATCCTATCATTGTATCTGCGCATACGTTATTATCCTCTAGGAAGTTACCTACGCTGATTAAAATTACATGTTCTAATAATTTTCCGACGCGGGATGTTAGGGAGATCGGTCTGAGGTTGTCGATCTCAAGCTTCTTACCAGGTTTTGGAATGAGCCTTACCGTCGCTTTCTTCCTTTATTCCATTCTTCCATTACCTTCCTTTCTTCCATTACCAGGTTTTGGAATGAGCGTTGTCGTCGCTTTCCTCTCCCTTTATCCAGCACTCATTTGTGTAATCCGTTAGTTTGGCGATAGATCCATCATCCAGGTTCCTGAGAGTCTTGTTTTTTATACCGTCTGGGCCTGTGGCTGATTTGGTGTTTAACATTCCAAGGGCCGCGCTGATTTTTGCCTCCGTGAAATTATCGTCTAATTTTGCGTTTATACTCCCGTTGTAGCTGGGATGGTTGCAAGGGGGTGTCTCTGTTATGTATTTCTGCTCTAATTCTTTGAGAAATTCCTCTTCTGTGCCATCACAGGCGTGTAATAACTTATTAATGGCTTGTCTGTGGTTTTTCTTATTCTCAGGGTCAAGCAGGAACCTGAGCATAAGCCAGGTTTCGCCGGTGCTTAATTGTCCGTCCATGGAATTACATATCTCGTCCCATCGTTGCTTCCTGAATTGCGTAGCATATTCTTCCATTTCTTTGTTGAGGAGCGCTATGCGCTTTCTGTACTTTGTTATGCTTCTTACCTTTAAGTCTATTTTGAAGCGACTCCTTAGCTTCCCACATGTGGAGAAGTCTGCTGTAGCATTTCTCCACGTTAGATTCAGGTGGTACTATTTTTGTGGCAGCTTTGACGCCATCGCTGAGCTCCTTAGTCTATTCTTCTATATCTGTGAAGGATCGTTCGTGTGTAGACTCTCGCGATTTTTCGAAGTAGTTCCCAGTGTATTAATTTGATCTGTCGTTTTTTGGACCTATTCGGCACTTCTTTGACGTGTAACTCTGATACGCAGTGGTCGCTACCCAAATCTTCTAGTGTGTTGCGCCACGTCGCCTTTTCAATATTCTTGGAAATTATGTGTGGGGTTGTGTCCCTGTTGAGCGCCGTGCCTACTCTGGTAGGAGTGCCGGGGTCTGTGACTAGCGTGAGGCCTAATTCTTGCGAGTGGTTCCATAAGGCCCTTCCTTTTGGCCTGGTATATTGATATCCCCACGTGGTGTGTGGGGCATTAAAGTCCCTTCCTATGACTACCGGATTGTCTCCAGCTAGTTTGAGTGTTTTCTGGAATAGGTTCTTGAATTTGTGCTTATGTTTCGTGGGGTTGCTATAAATGTTTAGAATTAATAAGAGAGGTCCTGTCTTCATTTGCGGGATGAGTTCCAAAAGAATATTGTCAATGTGTGCTATGCCTGTGTTGTGTTGCACGCACGCTGTTTCTTTTTACCAGCGTGGTTAATGCCCTGGTCTCCCCTTCGGCATATCCAAAAAGTCTGTATCCTGCCAGCTTTTGGATCCCATGTGTTTCCTGCAGTATTATGACGTCCGGTTTTTCTTTGTCTTCTAAATATTGATGTAAAACTGACTTTTGGTTTTTGTAACTTCTACAGTTACATTGCCATATCCTGAACCCTTTTTAATCGCGCCTCATGGCGGGTGCGACCATGGAACGGAAACGGGAGGTTGGAGAGAAGCTGCTGTTACATAATTATGTGGTTGAGAAATGGGTAAGAATTGTGGCGCTTCTGATGTACCAGAGAGGAGTCCATTACCTGGTGACTGGTTTGCCTCTAGGAAGTCTAATCTACTCATAATTGCTGCTAGTGCCCTAGCGATTTGGTTCATCAGTTCGTCCCGTTTTTCATTTGCCGTTTGTATCTCTACTAGGGTCTTTTGGACATCGGCTAAAGCGTTATCTACCGCCGTGTTATCTTGTTTATCACTTCTGGCTTGGGCCTCGCGTTTGAGTGGAGGAGGGTCATCTCCTCCGTCCATCTTATTGTCCGGGATTTCAGTTGGATCTTTCGTGCTCGCGTGTGGAGCGGGAGTTACCTGATTTAATTGGCTTTTTCTGTCCTTGAGGCTTTTTATTTCATCAGTCATACTTGCTAGCATAATCCTCGACTGCGCGTTCTCGTGTTTTATTCTCTTTATCTTGTTACTAATGGCAGTGTCCCCGCCAGCCCCCAGGCTCACGTCGTCGACCACGTCTTCCCAGCTCACCGTGGTTGTCGTGTTTGCTCAAGTGGGTGGCCTAGTTCTCGATCTCGATCCGGGTCGCGTCCCCAGTGCCGGATCGAGATACGGATGTGGGGGTGGATGGAGACCTTGTTGTCGATCTGGAGCGTCGTTCGCTGGCGTTTCGCCTTCGACGAGACTCTCCGTCTTCTCTTGAGGTAGCGTCTTCATGTTCTCGTTGCAGTCTTTGCCATCATATCTGTTTAACGGTGAAGGACTTCTTGAATTTGGCTTTGCACGGCGTATCTGCAGTTGGACGGTGCTCGTCACATAACTGGCATTTAGGCTAGCACCTATGGTCTTTGTCTGGGGTTGCCGTTCCACATTCAGCATAACCCTTGTCGTTCGGGTTGGGCCATACATCTCTGTTGGCAAGTCTGTTGCATTGGTGAAAGAAATCCACTTATTTTCGGTACAAGGAGCATCGGAGCAGTGTTGCCCTGTCTCATGCGTACGTGGGCACTTTGTGTCCTTCAAAGAGCACAATCACTGTGCTAGTACTACTGATTCTCTTTTCTGCTATCGCCGTTGGGTTTTTGTTCGTAATCACTGCTTCTGTGACGTCTCTTGGGCACTCATTCAGTGGGATTTCTCTGATGACTCCTTTGGCCGTCATGTCCGGCGCCGTCTCGTAAGCATTGGTCTCGTAAACCTTGTATTGAATCTTGATACGTACTACTTCCTGATATTTGTTGGCATGCTCTTGATCCGATGTACTGAGGATTAGGATAATTTTATAATTGTTGGGGCTGACCATATTCTCCTCCCTTTTGTCTCGAGGGGTGCCTGCCGCATCTTGTACCGCCGCTGTTAGGTGAACTATAGCGTGTTCGAATATTTTGAATCCTCCACGTGGGCTGATCACAATCTTGTAATCGCCACTTGGCAAATGTGGGATCCTGCTTGGCTTGCGTATCTACTCTAGCCTTCCTTTCCCGAGGTTATTGTTGCGCTTCTCGTGCCGCGTCGGCGACAAGGTGCTCTCGCGATTTTGGGAGGTTTCCTGCTCTGATCTTCTGTGCCTGACCTCCTTCCATCCCTTGCTTATATCCATTTCTTCCTGGGTTATGCGGCGCTTCTCTACGGTGACTTCCATTATTGAGAGAATGATCGGTTTTGTTAAGGAAGCCCTCTCTACGGTGCGCGACCTCGTGGCTCTCCCGCCACGAGGTCCGGCCAAAAAAAATTGTCCTAGAAGCTTGAAAAATGGGAATCCCACATGGGTTTCGGTATCCACTTGTCCCTGGGAAATAGCTGAGTCCGTTGGTGTGCAGTTACGGGTGATTTCCGGCGATTTTCGCTACGAAAACATTTGTGGAATACGGAGCCGACGTGAGGTGCGTCCGCTCCGTCTAGCTTCTTCTTCCAGGTAACATTCCCTCACTTAATTTCATCTATGTGCAACTGAGCATGTGCCACCGGGTAGGTGCCCGATTAGCCCGAACAGACTGCATGGGCCGCTGAGTATGGGCGATTGGGCATGTACCAGTAGGTAGGTAACCTATCAGACAACTTGGGCCACTGGGCTTCTGGCACTGCATAGGTGCCTGAATACACTAGTTGGACCACTGGGCATATGCGACTGGGCATGTGCCGATAGGCCCAAACAGTAAAGTGTAACAAGAGACAAGAAGTGAAGAAGCCAGCAACGAAAGCAATGTGTGGCGAATGAAGTACGGAGAACAAGATTGTACCAGAGCGCGAATTGAAGGATGAGCGTTGAGGTACAGATCACTAAAGAAGTCGTCTATAGAGAACTGAAGCAGCTGCGACAGGACCACCTGAGAGTGAAAAAAGAAGTTTCGAGTAGAACGGCCAATAAATGACAAGTGAAGCTATTTCAAGAAACATAAAAAAAACATTCGCTTAACACTGAGTCTCCACATATCCGTAACTTTTAACAGCGGAGCTGTTTAAGCTTGAGCTCCAGCCGTGCCCAGCGTGGATCGGAAAATGCCCAGCGAAGTGGAAGGAGGAATGCTAGGCGTTACGAAAAGGCAAGCAACAGCTATACAACGTGTGGAGAGGGAGAGTGGAGAGGAGAACGTTAGAGCGGAGCATGTGCGTGGGCGTGGCTTAGAGGAGAGAGGAGGACAGAGCGAGACCGAGTTGAGCAACACCTGTGCAACATGTTGCGTGGAGGGGAGTGATACGCAATGCATGGCGTAAGGGAGTAGGCGGAGATTAAGGGAGAGAGTAGGACAGCTGTGTGAGAGCGTACAGAGCATCGCTCAGCATAGCGGATGCGAGGTGGAGAGGAGGAGTGAGGTAAGTGGTGGTGGGACGCATTGAGCGGCTGCCGACGCCGACCGCGTTTCCCCGCGTTCGCGCATCGGCTTGCACTCACCGTCCGTGACTGTAGCCGATGCCTCTGGCGGGTGCTCGGCAGGTTTCGACCAGAGAACTGGACACTCGTCGCTTCCGAGAGACTGAAGTGATAGGTAGGGAAGCTGAAACCAAGCGTCGCAGAAGAGAACACCCCGAGTTTAGATTGAGGGATGCCGAGTGTTCGCGTAGGCGAAGAAATGAAGATCCGGAGGCTCGTGAACGAGGCATAAGTGTGTGGGTTGCCACTTTCCCCAGCTCCACTGGTCTCTGGTGTTTGCGATAGCAGAGCCACGCATAATATTTTTCAGCTTTCAATTCCTTTGGTTTTTCCATAATGTAGGCTTGCCATTCTATTAGGTAAATACTCATGTAAAGTAATAATAATAATAATAATAATAATAATAATAATAATAATACGATTTATTTTAATACTCGTCATTTCTAGTGTCACTACCCGCCACCTTTATTCATACAGTTCTATCGCTCACTTCATGACCAATCCGCCGTTGTGGATGTGTTATTGTCTGTTATCATCATCATTATACGATAACTGTAATTATTACGACGATGACTATGTTAATGCGTCGTCTTCCGCGAAATATCAGTTATTGATTAGCCATATACTTTACTCCAATGTAGCCGTGCAGGAAACGCAAAAATTATTTTTCACTTCCTGAAAAATCAGTTTTCTTTTTTTTTTCACTTCGACAGGAAGGCTACAATCTATGAAACGTTGCACCAGATATTTTATTTATTTATATACCTTTTGTACAAGATTTGCCAGAATTAGTAATATTGAATCACCATGTCTGTAACATTGCTCCGCAATATAAATCAAAATAAAGCGGCATCACAATAATGCGAATCGCTTTATTGAGGGCATGGAAAAGCAAAGTAAAAATCATGCGATTTTACACGCCTCTCCTAAACACTCCAGTACCTTGCGAAAGGGACTTTCTTTAATACATTTGTGTGCATTCTACAAATTTTGCAGGTGTTGTGCAGTCTAATATTCCCTATGCGTATATATATAGTTAAGGCAGTGTAACTAGTGCCAGGTCACGATAATCGTAATGTATATTTATGGTGCTTACGACCGGATGAGTTCCGTCTTTCAATTTTTTTTGCTTTTTAAGCTTAATTCAGGGAAATAGTGAGACATCGAACGCTGTACACCGATATTATGCTTCCAGGGTTCTGTAGCACCTAACTTTTTGACATGCCATACATCTCATTAAGTTGGTACTTCGCCGGCTACGAGAGAAGTTATATATTTCACGTTGATGCGAATGCGTAGGTATAAGGGTGGCGCGAAATAGGTGTTCATATTAAAATGAACAAATAGAACGACGGCTTGGCCAAGAAGATATTACCGCGGCTAGGTTTAGAAAACTATCTTCTAAATTACTCTGCAAAACAGACATTCCGAATCACAGACTTTCTTTACCCTTGGGACACTCTATTGTGCCCACACGTAAATTGAAAGCTCCCTTACAAAATTACGATGCCGTATTCCACCCCTAAATTTTTATCTACACAGGTCTGGTCTGCCGATGTCCCCTGTAAGTCATCTCTGCAAAGAACCTGAAACCATTGATCGTTTTTAATAACCTGCCGCCGATTCGCAATCCAGAGAAAGAAATACTTCGAAATGCTGTTTCGAAAATTAGGCATCGCTATAAACACTGAAAACATTCTATCCTTTGGGGCATCTACACTGGATTTTAGCGACAGGAACGTACGCAGGGCCATATGCGAGTTCCTTGGTGACACAAGGCGAATACCTAGTTAATTTACTCCTTTATTGTTTATTATTTGACAAAATTCTAATTTACGTTAATTTACTGATTTATTATTTATTAATTTAGAAACTTCTAATTAAACTGATTGAAACTTATTACCTTCTAGCTTGCTCTCCTTTCAAGAAGCACACGATTCCCTATAAAATAAAAAACGGCTCTAACACTGTAAGTTTCATTGAATAATTTCAACTGTACCCTCACAATACTTTTTCCCTCATGTTTTCTCCCCCCGCCCCACTAGTCTAACCACCGGCTTCCTGGCCAATCCCCCGTAGTGGGTATGCGCCTTGGTATAGGAAGCAAGCAACAACCGGCTTCTTGTGCAATCGCCGTAGTGGGCACGCGCCTTAATATGGGAAGCAAGCAAGCAAGAAGAAGTTACATCCAGCTGCCCGGTGCGTAGGATCAAGCAAGCAAGCGTAGCATTCCGAGCTTCATCGGGCCTGCAACCCGTCTCTTTTGCTTCGAGGCTGACGTGTCCATTCTAGGTTCGGTCGACCTTTCTCTGTCCGGGATCGGGTAAGTATCGGGCAGTCTTCGTTATTATGTTTCCTGAGAGTCGGCTCTCGGCGAACTCCATCTGAAACCCCGCAGAAGCCCAGCATGGCCGGAGTTGTAGCAGTTTAGCGCTGTAATCGCATTTTGACCATTAAGAGGGTCCCCCCTTGAGCTGGTTCTGGCGACATTTTCTAGTACATCGTCCCCATCAGAACTGAATGCGCGGCCTCTTGTCTTCGGGGTAGAACCTCTTGCTTCACGTCCCCCACAATACCGTAATTCCTGGCTGGCGATTCCGTCATAGTGCTGGTGGAGGCAAATCTGTATTGCGCTGTTGCACATGTAGTGAGGGCCACTCTAACATTTACTGCATTGTCCAAGATATTTGCCTCTGTGATGGTGCGCGCACAGCTGACTATTCAAACTGGGCCGTTCGTGTCCAAGAAATGCAAGTGTTAGAAGTTATTGACAAGAGGAGGTGCTCTAGGAGAGAAGCTTTGACGGTTGTCAAGGACAGGACCCACGGGTACCCTGGAGTTACCGCACGTCAAACTTGTTTCAAGGATGCGACCTTTGTACAGACAGTTGGAGCCGCAGTTTAAGAGGCAATGACAAAAGCGATAGATCCGTTAGTCACTGTAACATTCGCGGTGCTGATCGCATTCTACGTTGGGGCCTGCAGATAAGATTGCCCTGCTTGCCGCGATATCTTTTCTTTTTATTTTTGCCACACCCCGATTGGCTACGTAGCGCACAAAAAGCGCGTCGCTGAAAGGATAAACGTGATCGTCTTCCTGGCACTGCGCTGGTCGTCTGTTCCTTGGGCCGGTCGTCCTGCCGCCCTCGGCGTCGAGCCGCCGAATACGTAACATCACCAGCCTCTCAGAAAGCTGGCGCTAGCCAATGAGTACTCAGATAGCTAACCTGGTAAATGTTACTCCAGCTCTTGTAACTTCTAAGCTGTACCATGCACCACCATTCCATGCACCTCAATTTAATTCTTTACAAACTCTTCTCGAGCCGTTAAACTTCATAATCACAGAAGTGAATCGCATTTTCTACAGACAAAATTCTCTTCACAACAATTTGAAGATATTAATTCAAGTAAGGTAAAAAGGCCCGTCTTGCCGAAGGTAGTGCAACATTTCGAAATTATTTAAAGTAAATCACAAACAAATGTGCTATTTCTCGGATATTAAATACTTATTATACCCATGGAAAAGCAATCTATGTCAAACGAGAAGAATTGAAGTAGCTATTAGTAGGCTACGCTGTCTCATGCCTTGTTTATTTTTGTATTAATTGAGGACTGGTCTGGCACTTTCACCGATTTGTCCCATGTGTAGGGAAGATGTGACCACAGAACGTTCTTTTCTAATTTCTTGTCTTAGACTTATTAGCTTAAGAAAATGAGCCTCAGAAATACCACTCCGGCTTCTTAGACTAAATATAACTGTTCAAAATTTTCTATGCATGGGTGCCCCTACTCTTGGGTAGAGTTACGGGAAAGTTAGCGCTGCCATGCTGCCATACAAGTTTTTTTTTTTTTTTTTTTTGGGGGGGGGGGGGAGGTATCAATGAACTTTAAACAATAAATTCAAAATTTCAAGCTTCCTTTTTCCTGAACCAAATAGAATTAGAATTGTTTGATTTTTATAGTTCTAAGCAGTAAAGCCAGTGGCTACTTAGACTGAGGAGGCCACCCGCCTTAGTTGAAGAAATAAGCATTTTTCAAAACACTGGTTCAGATCGCTAAGCGTTTATTCTCTCTCTCACGTAATTTTTTTTCTTAAAATCAGTCTCTCCTGTCTTCATAGTTCGATTCTAAAGCACGTATTATAAAGGGTTATCCTTTGATTTTCTATTTTAGTAGGCCAAGTACCTACCCGGTTCTTGGCCAATTCTCCAGAGTACAAAACAGCTGGTATTTCCAAAGATTTGAATCTACATCTACATTTGCAGGCGCTCCCGCAGGGCTTCTCCAGCTTTCCTTCGAGCTCACGCAGTCCTCAGCGGCACCCCTTCGTCGGTGAGATCTCCACCTTGTCAGGTACCCGTTGAACCGCTGCTGACTAGATTCATGCTGGCAGCATCTCATTTATGTATCGCCCAAAGCGAGTGGAGCAAAACGTTAGCCCTTCGCTTGCCTGCTCCTAAAGCCGCGAATATGGCTTGATAAAGGGTGCTACACACGAAAGATGCCTTAAGCGGAAACCAGACAGGAAATTTAGCTTAACCTCTATCAGTAAATTACGTTTCAACATTCACGTAACGCCACTCTTATAGGCACTGTCAGCCCATTGTTATGGTACCGGATTTCTTTTTTTTTTTGGTTACTGGAGCTTAACGCCTAGCCGGTCAAAGCATCAAAGCTCACCGGAAGAGTGTCCAATTCTACAATGGGAACGCGGGACACGTTCTGAATATTTTAATACGACATTTTCTATCTACACTCGCGATCTTGTTTACGAAGTCGTACGCTGGAAGCACGCCTGAAACGGTTACAGGTGAGCCCTATTGCCATTCTACGGAGGCATTAGTGGCGAGTGGTAAGATATGTCAGTAGTGCTATTCATGTAGTACCGGCTACTATTTACGGCATAATTAGTCCAAGGCTTCCATAGTATCTCGCAGAGGGACCAACCACAGTACTCGGGGTACTCACTCACAAACTCGCACGCATGCAAAACAACTCATATGTGCCGCCATGCAACGAGGCACCCCAGGCTGGCCACGTTTCTGCTATTCCACTCGCTGCAGCGAAGGCCGCGCCGCTTGTTAGCGTTACGGTTCTCTAGACAGCAATAAGCATAGAATACGGCGCAAACTCCTATTTAATATAGATTTTGTAATTTCAAACAGTCGACATAAATCACTTATAACGGCCAACTTATGTAATGTAATCCAGCGGTTACATAATTAGCATCCAGCTCTAGTGCCAAGATTTCATCGCAAAGTGGCGTGACGTGCCTTTTTCGCGATTTTGTGCCAATCGCAAATCGTCTTCTTCTTTATGAGGGTCTATGTGCCCAAACCAGTTCTGATTATGAGGCACGCCGTAGTGGAGGGCTCCGGAATAATTTCGACCACCTGGGGTTCTTTAACGTGCACTACAACGCAAGCACACGGGCGTTTTTGCATTTCGCCTCCATCGAAATGCTGCAGCCACGGCCGGGATTCGATCCCGCGACCTCGTGCTCAGCGGTGCAACGCCTTAGCTGACTCTGACTGAGCCACCGCGGCGGATTCGTAAATCGTAATTCCAACCTAAACCGCGAACATTACAGTAAAGTATTATTTAAGGGCGAAGGTTTTCTTTGGAAACCTCGCCTGGATTTTCTGACCGTGGGCGCTGCGGCGTGGCTGTTTACCAGCCGGACGGAGAAAACCAGTCGCAGCGGCGGACGCGCTGCGCGCGCGCTGCTGGTTTCCTTGTTCCACCACCAGATGGCGCTCGCCTCCACGTGGAGGCAAGCGCCATCATGCAGGCTAGGTGACTATTTGTCGCCACCCCGTTTCAAAGGGGATGCCAATAAATCATCATCATCATCATCAGGAAGGGAATAAAAAAAGAAATTGATTGAGAGGGCTGCATATAAAAATGGTACATAAAGAACATGTACAGCATGGCGCATTAGATGAAGCAGGCTAGTTGGCTATTTGTCACCGCCCCGTTTCAAAGGGGATGCCATTAAATCATCATTATCATGCGCGGAGGCGAGCGGATGCCGCAATACTGCCGCAGTCGCGCGGCAGTTTTGCGTGTATGCGCGGGTTTATTTCATGCTTCAAAAACAGTATTCTGTAGCACGTATTGAGCGGCCGAAAGCTATATCCGGAGTTTGTCATGTTGCTGAACAATTTTGTCATTTACACTTTTCTTCTAATTATACGATTTGAGAAGTTGATTAATTATTTGACTAATTATGTAATTAGACAGGATGTAAAAATAATCTGAGTATCCCCAAGCGAAGGCAAACAATATTACCTTGGTTCTGTCAAGCTATGTAGCATTTGCACATATATTTAAGGTTTGCCACAAATTAGGTGAAACACCCTGTACAACGCTTAATGAGCGGGAATGGAGAGTCACTCTAGACAGATCACATTTGAAGTGCTATAAACGTTCTATAAAGACTCTTTTATAGAATTTAATACAAATTGTCGCGGAAACGCGCGGAAGTTAGAAGAGAAAGAGGTCGTGTGGAGCGTGCGCGTGAACTGGGCGGATGATCGTACTGGCACGGCCGCTGGATAAAAAAAAGGTGCACCTTTTTTTTTATCCAGCGGCCGTGGTACTGGACTTGGTCTCCGCGTTCCGCTGCTCCCTTCATGTGCTTTCATCTATCCGCAACCTGTAAATAAACCAACATCTTCTTAACAATATGATGTCAATACAGCCTCTATAGAACGTTTATAGAGGGAAAATGGAGAGCCAGTCAATAGAAAGACCGCATTAAAAGTGCTAAAAATGTTCTATAAACGTTCTTTTAGTAGAATTTAGTTAATTTGATATCAATACACTTTCTATAGACCGTTTACAGAGAGCAAATGGAGAGCCATTCTATAGACAGGTCACGTTAGAAGTTCTAAAGACGTTCTATAAAAATTACCTGATAGCATTCAATACATAAGACGTCATTACACCCTCTATTGCACGCCCATTGTATTTGAAATGACATACAGGGTGTTTCAGGGAACACTTTCAAAAATTCTTAAAGGTTGCCTGCAGCAGATAGCACAATTCTAGTTCATGAGCTGGTCTACTCGAAGAGGCGGACATTACTTGCACAAGAAATTGAAATGCATAATCGAATAATTAACAGACATTCACTAAATAGGTTTTTAACTAATTGCCTGATGGCCCATATTGCAATTTACAAATTGTCGCCGTGGAGTTCGCAAGGCGGATCCACTTGGCATTAATTCTCAGGATGACACCAGTTTCGAGATATTAATTCCCGAACTTTGCGGAGAAATGCATTGGCGTTCCAGTTAGGTTCTTAACAAAACGTCGCTTTTTGCATTGAAGCACAAAATTAGCTGTAAGGTAATTAGCTGTAAATTAAGTTTAAAACTTAATTAGTGAATTTCTCTTATTTAGTCCATTATGCATTTCAATTTTTTGAGCAAGTAATGTCCGCCTCTTCGAGTAGATCAGCTCATTAACTAGAATTGGGCACAGGCAAGCTTAAATAAATTTTGAAAGTGTTCGCTGAAACACCTTGTATTTCTATAAACAGGTTGCTTTAGGCTTGGTATAAAGATTCTGTACACACGACTTTATAGAGCGAGAGTTCATATAAAGTCCCTTTTGACTTCATAGGAACTCATTAGGAGGTCTAAAGGAACTCTATATACATTTTAGGACTAAATAATTAAGACTAATTGCGTAATTAGACGGAATGCAAAGTAATAATATATATCTCAGAAGTTAATATAACACCGCAGGCGATTTAGCAGTCTATACATTCAAAATTAAAGCTTATGTGCCTATGATACGGTAAGTACTATTTAGTCTGTAACCTTGTTTATTTATCGTACTTTTTATTTATAAAATGAGAGAATAACACATCACCGACCATTAAACTACGAAGGTCGTTTTCGGCTGTGTCCAAATACCGCGTCCTGCCTTAATTTACTACAATGTACACGTGCATATATTTCTTAGCAGATTACCTTGCCTAATCATCCTACCTCGTTCGCCTACATTTCCGCATCCTTGCCGCCATACTGGTACGCTCATAGACCACCCCTAAAAGCTTTGGGCATTAGAATTAAAATTTACGCAGATCACGGCCGCTGGATAAACACAGGTTCTCCTGACGGTGAAGCATTCAAAGCATTATCAAAGTTTACCGCTGCGCTCGAGGTCCTAGGATGCAGCACGCTAGACAACTGGTGCTTCGCAGCATTAACGGCGCGCTGGTAGACACAAGGCGGGTCGAGACGATGGCACCAAGAGGAACGCCGCCAGCGGCGTTGCAGCTGCCGCACCCCAATGGTGCACGCGATGAGAGCGACGGACAAACTTGCTTGATAGATAGCTGTAACTTGACATTTGCTGTCCGTTCCGCTGCGACCAATGCGTGCACCACGGCGCGGTAAGCGCTAAGCTATTCAGCAGGAACGCAAATGCGTCGGGGCACAACGCACATGCCAGCAGCGGAAGGCAGAACGCTGTCGCGGCTCCCCTAGAGAGCCGAGCGCAGCGTCTCGGTGCGTCCACTTGGCTTTGTTTTAGTGTTGTCGCCACCGCCGCCGCTGTCATTAGTATCAACGACTTCTGCGCGGCCCATGCATCGATGGTTGGAAGGTTTCTAGAGAATGGCATGGCGTTCGTCTGCAAAAACGATGAAGCCAACTGGTGGGTTATTCTCTGCGGGTGCACCTAGTGGGCATGCCCATTTCGTGTGCCGCTGAAGTGCTGATCGGCGGAAGGCACTCGTCTCCTTTTGACGCGTACGCCAGCCGAACCAATCAGAACTTCGGCAGCTGAAGCAAGAAATATGTCCACCAGGTGGACACTCACAAAATAACCCCCCCCCCCCCCCCGGCCTTACAGTCAAAATCCGCGCAATCGGCTCTGCCGGAACCATGGCAGCGTTCTATACTCGCGGCCAACTTTCTGTGGCAATGAAAGGAAAGCTACGAAGGCAAAGCGCGCCCAAGTGAGAGCGCTTCTGAAAAGAGTCCCGTGTTTTCATCCACGTTGGTTTAGGCTAGGGAAGAGAAGACGTAAACAGCTTATTAGCAACAGTCAAATAGGACAGAACACGCCGCTGCGTGTAAAAGTTCACTTATTTTGCGGCTTTTCCCTTCCGCGTCTGCGCAGACGCGAAACCGTCGCACGTGGCAGCTGTGTCGATTCAGCGTCTGTTCCGAGCAACCAAAAGCACTGTCGAACGCTGCCGGACTCCTTGGCGCGGTAACACATGTGCAGCAGCCACGCTCCCGTAGCTTTCCCTTCAGTCCCACAGAAAGTTGTCCGCGAGTATAGCTTCCGCTGCTGACATGAACGTTGTGGAGCGTTGCTGAACTTCGTGCACTTACAAAGAGTGGACCAGAGAGAAGAGAAATTCACTTGACCCCACTTTCGCCGCGCCTCTTATGCACGCTACTCTTCAGGAGTCCTTACTGTAAGTGGCCTTTCCATAGCACTGTAACAACACAAATCAGTTGCTAGGCGGGTTCTTTTACACAGAAAAGTGTAGCTACGTCACACACTGCTTCGCATGCTACATTTGCCGCTTCCCGGCAACTGCAGCTTTTGCAGCCATAAATTTTACCGAGAAACGCTTGCGGCGAACGCTATGCGCGAAGGCGAGCTTTCTGGTTCTTTTGTTTTCGTTTGCTCGCACGGCCAGCCCCACCGCTACCGCAGATGTGCTACAGGGATCTCCATCTGCTTGTCCTGCAAGGAAACCAGAGGCGCATGCGGCGCACGCCTCCCGAGTGTTTGCCTACCGAGGCGACATTGGGAGATAGAGCTATACAGCTTCGCTGTAAAAGAATTGCCAACCCTTCCCCCACCGGGAAATGTGGGTAAGCGAAGCTCGTCTTAGGTGCACCTGACCTTCCCTTGTGTCATCCCTGCGTCATCCTTTTGATTCGCTGATTGTGTTTGACGGTTATGTTCCCTGTGGGTTACTTGACCCTGATCAAGGGGTCAGGTGCACCCAAGATGAGCTTCGCTTACCCCCACCCATATTCATGTGGGGGAAGTGTTGGCAATTCTGTAAACGAAATCTGTAACGTAATACAAGATACGCATGAAAAAAAATTACACCATCTTCCCGTAGGGGAACCCTGAGTAGTATGCGAAGTAGCCATGTTCCCATTAGTTTTCAGTTCGTCGTTTCCATTAGGTTGAGGTACGTAGCTACCGTTATATTTACCGCTTGGTTTGCGTAGCGCGCGTGCGTCATTATACCGCGAGCTACAGTGGCGCCCCCCAGCGGAGTATGCAGCACCTAACGTCGCGCCTCTAACCTAAGCTGCTTCGCATTATCGCGCGCGGAGCCGCAGGTGTAGCCATTCGTTGCGCAATCAGGAGAGGAGAGGAGCGTCGGAGAGGAGAGGAGGAATGCCGAGAGGAGAGGAGACAAGGAGAGGAGGATGCACATGCGCAGTGCGGGTGTGGACGCCGGCCGGCGGATGGATGGAGCAAGGGAGAGAGTGACATAGCCACGACCATAAGCTGCTTCGCATCTAAAAAATGGGCAGCTTACAATAGTGGTGCAAGGCTGGAGTAAACAGCGGAGCTGGTGATCGACATAGCTTCTTCCAGGTTTTACCAGGCTTGGCTAAGTTTTGCTGGGAAATGTTAAATGCTGCTAGGCACGGTATTCCGAATCGGCTCGCCCCCTACGCGCAGATTCTCGCTTGGCCGCGCATCGCGCTTCAAGATGAGCGGCTGCTTCTTGGGGTGTCCGGATCTTTTTTGGTCGTTCCATGTCAATGCTACATGTACTCGCCACAGAGTCAACGAGAGTTCTGCCGCCATCGCGGCGGCTCCGAGCTTTATGTTCCCGGTCACATCCGGGAAGATAAGCAGTTTCTAGCAGCCACGCCCCGGCCTCCACACTTGCCGGGGCGTGGCTGCTAGAAACCTGCCGAGCTGCCACCAGAGGCCCCAGCTTCAGTCAGTGACACCGCGCTCGCTCGGCGCGAACGCGGGGAAACGCGAACGGCGTCGCCAGCTCTGCGCGCTGCCGCGTTGGTGCTGCTACAATTTCTTTAAATCTGTGTCGCTCTCATTTTCCTTTTTTCCCTCCCCGAACCTAGCGCGCTCCGCCCGCATGCTCTGCTTCCCTCACCTTAACGCCCAATGTCAAGGCGACATGTGCACGGCACAGATAGGAGGCGAAGCACACGCCGCTCCGCGACGTGGTTGCTAGGCAACGCAGTGAATCACCGCTCGGCGAGGTTTTTTGCCGTGATGGACGAACTGTGCATTCGCGGGCACTTGGCTCCATCGTGCGAAGAGCGCGCAACGCAAATTCATTATACTGCTTATTCTCCTGTAGAAAAAGCCGCCCGACGTGAGCGCCAGCGAGAGCTTGCTCACGTCGTGATGAACGTGCTAGGAACGCCGTCACCCGTGGAAGCTGACGCACTCCATCCTCCGCAACGCGCTAGGAACGCCGTCGCTCGTGGACGCCGACTTTTAAACCCCGGCGCCTTTCCTCCTCCTGCCCAGCGCACGCTCCGATTGGTCGGCACCTCTCCTTCCGGCGTGCGTGTCACGTGGCCTCTGGGACTCTGCTCCTGTGTGACGGAGGCCGCCATCGCCGGCGCACGCTCGACTAGAACACTGTTAAAAAAGTTGCCCAGTTTCACCTGAAAGGCGAAGCATCAATTGCGAGAGCAAATTTGTAGAGAGCTATACGGAGTAATGAAAGTAGCTTTATCAGCTGTATAAACTTGGACATGCAGCAGCACCGGCAACACGCAGAACTGTTGTCGACGCCGTCGGCGTTTGGCCCGCGTTCGGACAAAATGCGTGCGGCGTTGGTGAATGTTGCCGGAGCCTCTGATATAAAAAAATCACAGCATATCCACGGGGTGAATGATGATGAGTGGGCGAAGCTCCGGAGGGAATCATCGGATCTCCCGCTTAAGGGGACGCTAGCACAAACGCGTTAGAAACGTGCAGTACTCTCTAGTAAGGGGGAGCGGCCACAGCGTCTTACGCAGCCATTTACACATGCCAGAACGTGCACCGCGTTTGCCGACGCCATCACATGACTGCTGAGAGAGTATACCCCCCGTATTCATAAACGCTCCTCGACTTGAAATTGACTTGCCACCGCCTTGGGCAGCGCGTTCGAAACGCGTTGAAGGTAAGGCGGAGAGGCCACAGCGTCTTACACCAGCTTCTTACACGTGCCGTAACGCGCTAGCACAAACGCGTTAGAAACGCGCTAGAAACGCGGCCTTTCGTTAATGTTGGGTATTTATTGCCATCGTGGTGCGTGTGTCTATGTGCGCTTCGTGGCGTAGTGGTTTGCGCCGCGCGTTCGGAAGCGAGGGGTACCTGGTTCAATTCCGCGCTACGGACACAACTTTCGGAATTTTTTTTTCTCATAAAACGCCGGAAGCGTTCTCCGGAAGCCGGAAGCTGGCTTCCGGAACCGGAAGCGGAACCGGAAATAGAAACGGAAGCAGAACCGGAAGCGGAACCGGAAGCGGAAGACGGCTTCCGGTTATACTATACGTATGCATATATATGTATATATGGGTATACATACATATACGGACACACAACGCCATCTATTGAGCAATTCATAAAACTAGACGTGGCTACCTACTACGACGGGGACGAACGGGTGCCGCTATAAGGAGCTTCGCCCCTAATCGGCACTTGGTGCCGCAGCTAAACGCCGCTTCTCTTCCCTGCCCCTCCCCCCCCATGGCCTTTCGTGCGTCGGAAGAAGGCGCGTTTGCTCTACATATATGGTGATTGTAAAGGAGGAAAGAGACGCCTACTTCTGCAGCCCTTAAGGGAGCACGGCGCAGAACGCGCGTTTGTTCTCCGCCGTGGGTTGACTCCCCGTGAAAGCGCGCGTCCCTCGCGCCCTTTCACTCGCACATACAGCGTTCGGCGGCGCGCGGCGACGATTTCATCTCCATTGACGTCATACGGAACCTCACGGCGACGCCGACGGCAGAAATCTGCTTTGGAGTGCCCATATAATTGCTATCGCAATAAAAAGTAAAGTTGTTTCGACATCGCGAAGGACACACGGGATGATAAAGAGGAGGGGGGTGTTAATGGGAAATTTATATTTAAGAAATACAGAGATCCATTGCAATTACCGACTGATTGGCGTTCTTCTGTGAAGCACGATGTCGTAGGTTAGATTATTGGCCGCAAGAAAGGTCAAGAATTACTGTAAGACCAATTTTTGACTTCGCAAACTTTGCTAACGTATATCTCGAAATTCGTGTCAAGTTCAGAATTAGATATAAGTGGACATTACTTGCTGAGTGACCGGCTCCAATTCGGAATCTACAATATATGCACCGTAACGCACTTAAATTCATAGTTAGCGAGACCGTGTTAATTAGCCAAATATTTATTTTAATGTATTGTGCAAATGTCCACCTCTAGGGGTAACTAGCTCAAGAAGTAGAGTTACGGTGCATGTCACAGGTGATCCTCAAGAATTCTGTTAACGATAAAATAAAACGTTCCTTTGTTTTGCTGTGAAAGTCGTAAAAAAGATTGTCCGATTTTGATTTACTTGGTTATCGAATTGATTTATCGGAATGCCTTTTATGCATGCTTTAATGTAGTGCTTTTACACATGATTTTTTTTTTGTGACGCATTCGCTCGTCACAATTTGTAGGCCCGGGAATTATTCATTTACCCATTTTATCTTACATTAACCCGAAAATATTATGTATGAGTTGTATAGCGAGCATTACCATGCCTTGTGATCGTCCGCATATCGTCTTGCGGTATAGTTACCAGCCAAAATTAACTAGAAAAGATGTTTCTGAGAAATATGAGCTGACAACGCTCGTTTTTGTTTTCAGCGGACATGTTCGGCTACGACTCGGCCGTCAACTACGGGGAAGAGGTTCCACCTGCGCAGACAGGTATATAAAGTAAACGTCATCATTTATGTGGGGTACTCAAATTAGTGTTATCAAAGATCGCGGTAAGATTATCTTACTTATTGTTATTGTTGTTACTTAGTATTTAATAATGAACACACGCCTCTTCTCCTAACTCTCCAACAGCATTGCTATACGTGGTTCGTCTCCATCCTGAGACCTTCATCAATAAATTTGTAGGCACGGGCAGATTTTTTCTTTCATGCGTTAGCATTGTTAAGATACTTCAGGCTTAGGCCTGCAGAGGCTATCTATCCGTGTATGTATCTATGTTTCTATCCAACCGTTTTCCCGTCTACCTGGCTCACTGGTACTTCGCGGTCGAAAGGTTAGCGCAGGGGTCACTGTACTGAGGTAACGTGGCTCAAAAACGACCGTCGCATTAACTTCGGTCACTGCGTGTGTGCCAGTGTGTACATATATGCCTCTCTTCAACGAAGCCTTTCCCGCCGACATAGGGCACTGTAGATCGATGCGGGACTGGGTAGGGACTGGTGTTCGAAGAAACTCTTCGAGGTCGACTTGAAGCACTGGGTATTTGCCACTCTTCTTCTTTCTGGGTTTTTACGTGCCAAAACCAGTTCTGATTATGAGGCACGCCGTAGTGGAGGGCTCCGGATTAATTTTGACCACCTGGGGTTCTTTAACGTGCACTACAACGCAAGCACACGGGCGTTTTTGCATTTCGCCTCCATCGAAATGCGGCCGCCGCGGCCGGGATTTGATCCCGCGATCTCGAGCTCAGCAGCGCAACGCCTTAGCTGACTGAGCTACCGCGGCGGGTATTTGCCACTCAGTCTGTGCTGGTGTTCAATGAACCTGTTTGATGTCAACTTGGGACACTGGCTATGTGCCAATAGGTGTATGCCGCACTTCAATGAAAGCTTTTGACGCCAACTTGGGTAACTATACTCCGTTTCACATATCAGGTACAAAGATGTGGAAGCTACGCAAGAAGTACGGTCACCGAAATTTATCACTCCGTGCGTTCCGTCTATGCTTCGCTGCGCGCCGACGGCGTTTGCTCGCGCGAGCATGCACGTGAGGCTGCCGCGTCGGGCTGCAAATAAATAAAAAAACAGCCAAAAACCAATTGATCTAAAACAACGTGTTAGCAGCCGCACTATAACATGGTTTGTTTGTTTGTACTGATAACTTATTTTTTTTTCATAAAGAAGTGAGCTTATCTGAAGAACATCTTCACAAAAATCGGTCGAAAACACCGAACTATTTGCGAGTGCGAAAGCAGTCACTGTAAACAGTATCTCTAGCCTCCACAGCGCTGCACCTGATGTATGAAACGGAGTATAGGTACGTGGCACTGGGAATGTGCCGCTCCGCAATGACGGAAAATGTCCCTTAAATTTACGGGAGTGCACTGGGTAGGCGGTTGCTTTCAATGAACACCTGTCACGCCAACGCTTTAGCGAGCTGCGCCATGCATGCACTGAGTATGTGCCACAGTGAGTGTGCGCTCCGCGCGAGGGAACAATTCTCCGCGTTTGCAGGGACCGGCGTGGCAAGCGCTGACTTTCCCGGCAGCGTCACTAGATGGCATAGCGTATCCAGAAAGAAGCGTGGTTGCCTCGTGACGCGTTTCTCAGCGTTCGCACGCATCAGTGCGCCGTATATTTCGGATGCCACCCGGGCTTCGCGGCGGTGGCGCTAGATTGCACCGAGTGTTGTTAGGGAAGCCGCGAAAGAGAACTTCGGCAGCACTACACGCCTCTTGCATAACTCGCGTCGACGTTGGCGATACGTTGTGTCGCTGTATTTATTCAATGCGAACGCATTGCCGTCGACATTCGTGGGAAATTCCGAAATTTTACTCCTTTTTTTACCTTTTATCCGCAAATATTACCTGTGTTCTGTTTTTAATTTTTGTATTTTACTCGCACAGAACTCGGCGCACTTTTTTATTGCTTTTCATTTATAATATAAATGTTCTTTATTTTATGAAGCCATTTTTGAATATGAGCTTTCGCCACATTTTTTCTGCTGCTAACTAACGCGTCAAGCTCATCATTTCTTTTTCTTTTCGCGAAATGTCTCTTTCATTAATTTTCGTGACACTGCTGCATGACTGCGGATCTTGCCCCAGAAGACTGTAATTACATTGAATATACGTAATGAGAACGTTCTCGAGAGCTATTAAGCAAGAGCATATCTCCATACGGCGCCGGGACTATGCAGAAATTAGCAGTGAGTTGATTCGCTTCATTTGAAGCGTTATGTTGTTCTAGAACTCCGGCGAATAGTAGAAAAAAATTTGCGTCGCTTCCACTGGATGCGCCTTGCTAAAGAGACAGCGGGATGATGGCCACCTGCCTAGTCCTGGTTTTTGAACTAGGCTAAGCCCTACCAAGTCATCCCCAGCATTTCCCAGAATTTATTGATTAGTGATCGATTATCGATTAGCTATTCATTGGCTATCAATTGGCTATCGTAAGGTTTTGGCCACGTATTTGGGCTAGGCTAAGTACTACCACAAACGGGGATAGCCGATATTCTAGTTGACATTAAGCGGAATAAATGGAGCTGGACAGACCATGTAATGCGTAGGATGGATAACCGGTGGACCATTAGGGTTACAGAATGGATACCAAGAGAAAGGAAGCGCTGTCGAGGACGGCAGAAAACCAGATGGGAGGATGAAGTTAGGAAATTTGCAGGCGCAAGTTGAAATTCGCTAGTGCAATACAGGGGTAATTGGAGATCGCAGGGAGAGGCCTTCGTCCTGCAGTGGACATAAAATATAGGCTGATGATGATGATGATAATGATGAAGTACTACCAAGTCATCCCTAGCATTTCTCGAAATTTATTCATTATTCGTCGATTATCGCTTAGCTATTGATTGGCCATCGATTGCCTATCGTAAGGTTTTGGCCGTGTATATGGGCTAGGCTGAGCGCTACCGAGTCATCCCCAGCATTTTCCGGAATTTATTGATTATTCGTCGATTATCGATTAGCTATTGATTGGCTATCGCAAGGTATTGGCCACGTATTTGGGCCAGTGTTGGCAGGTTTGGCTATATATAGCCAAATTGGGCTACAGGGAAAAACATTTATAGTCGACTGGGAGGGGTTGGCTATGTGGCGATATTTGGGCTACTGAAAATCTGCGACTTGGCTTTGTTTGGGCTATATGTGGCGCCCTAATCCACGCTCCAGAGGTGGCTCTGATCGGGTAGAAATAAATCTCGAAGGCTATGTTTTAGCTGGCTGAGCCGACCGGGAGTGGCTGTGCGTGTGTGCGCGCGCGAAATGATCTCCACTTCCCTTCTCTTCCCTTACTGCGCCGTTGTCTGAGCCGGTAGCTTTGATCTTTGATACACTTAAACTTACACCCTGCTTGACCGTTGTGCACCCGATCCCCGGGCATCGGGATGAACCTGGGAGTAGTGGGTTTTTCACAGTACACTGTACTAACATGGCTCTGCTCAGGAAGGGAGAGCCACGTAACATAGGGTCGGGGCACGCTATTTCATCGATTTAGCGGGTACCCCAAAAGCTTTCGTCAACAAACATGGCGGCACCCACCGAAGCGACGGTTCCAACCTTGCACCAAACTGGGCTCGATTCTTGGTAACGCGTGAAGTTCGTAAGCTAGGAGAAGTAATTGCGGTTATCGCTTTCTCTCAACTAACATGTGTAATGAAGATTGATTCAGTAGACGACGCTTATACCGAGTTCAATTGTCGATTTCATGGCTCGTAGGCTTAACACGGATTGACTTGGTTGGGTGAAGGTACGTAAAGTTGGGTACTCGAAACTAAGCACAACAAGTTGCTTGCTGCTAATAGAATAAGTTCTAAATTGTAATTCAACGCGAAAACACGAAAATCTATATTACTGTTCTGATCATAAAATGGTATACTTTATTTTAATATTTATAGCACTTTTCGTTGACGCTGTAGTGACGCTGCAAACGCAACGCGCCTATTTTAAAACTCTTCACTCCTGCATGCCCCAACGCTAACACCAGCAAAGCTCCTTGGGACCCAATGGGGGCCCCTTTTCTAAAACTTCATGACCACATCAACATTGTTTGCTTTTTGACAGTAGCAGTTTTCACGGCATAACCACTGTTATCAATTTGTTGCTTACCTTGGCTCTATGTGCGCCGTCTTGGCTTTTACCATTTCGAGCGAGTTACGTTCGGGACGTGCGCGTCGCCGAAAACGACTGCGCGCTTTTTACCCTGGTGTGCCGTTTTAATCAGTAATCTTTTAAAGCTTCGCTTACACCGATTCAGACAGCGAGTGGCATCTCTTTGTCACTTTATTTTAACGCATGATCTTTCCGTGCTAGAGACCTAAGATAGCGGCCAGGTTGATGTAAATTGACACTATATAGGTAGTGTGTGTCCCAGCTAATCCGGGCCAAGTTAATTGAAAAAGAAACAAACGAGAGAACAAGATACGACGATGAAACAAATAATACGAGATATCATAGCGCGAAAGATTTGTTTTAGCTCAAAAAAATAAGCCGTGAGCACGTCGCAGATCGCTGGACAGATGAACTTCTACGCCGTAGGCAGAGATGACGTGAAATATCGATGATGCTAAACATTTTGCGTTCACGACAGCTAAAAAGCATTTCCCGTAGTTAATATTACTGTAAATAACTAAAAATAATAACTTAGTACTATCTGTCATAAAATAAAAGCACTGATTCGCTGGAACTTAAGAGCTTCCGGGCCCAACCACAAGAGTGTTCTGTGGAAGCATGATGTCGCTGCTGTTGATGTCAAGGGCCGACCGCCACTGCGGCACGGATATTTTGTTAAGATGGGTTGTGCAAAAAAGCATCGCCGTAGTCGAATGTGAAAATGTATACACAAATAAAACTGCAAATAAACATGGCTATATTTGGCTACAAATTTTTTTTGCACTTTTTTGTGTTTGTCTACATTTGGGCTACAACTTCTCTAGCTTTTGGCTAAGCCGCCTCGTCGGACCTGGCAACACTGATTTGGGCTAGGCTTAAACACCTTCGCTAGTTCACAGGGGTATGTGCCATTGCACTTGCGCCCTTTCTGCCCTACCGCCAGGATCGGCCCATATTTTGTGTTCGCGAATCACGGACTAATGGCCGGCTTAAACAGCGCCTCTGTAAAAAAAAAGGAAAACTGTTGCGTCTCTAGAGCCGTAGTTGGCTGCCGACGATTTATTAAACTCAAGAACACAGAAACATATTAGCAGACGGTGGTCCAGGTGTATGAGAAAACACTGGCTAGGCGTTCGTTCCGTCAGGCACGCTCGTGCCTTCCCGCGCGCGCTTCATCGCTGTCGTCTTCTGGCACCACATCAAAAACTATAGTAGCACGTTTTCTTGGCCTTTCGAATTCCCAAACTAATTTCCGCTGAATACGTCTTCCGAGCAATTCCAGTACGAACCTCAGTTGCCTGTAATGAAACCGCACACTTGAACACTGCCCGCAGATAACTCGCCGGTTTGACAACTTGCCCACATATTCCGCTTTCAGGCAATTGTCAAAAGAAACTTTTACAAGCGTTGTCTTCGGGCCTGTACATTCGCAGTCTGATTTGCGATATTGTTCTGCTGATTTTAAATGTATTCCATCCTGATTGGTGTTTATGGTTCTCCCAGAGCAGCGGGGTAAATTCTTAGCCGTTCGTAAAACAGACGCATAACGCTCCGGAGCTATTGCATACGTTTTTATCGCGAAGACATAATTATCAGTAAATCAGATTTATTTCATTTTCAAATTGAAAGGAAGAGGCAGGACAAGAAATAAAAAAAGCTTTACGAAGGTGCCCCCTTTTACAATAACCGGCATGGTTAGCAAACGGAATCTTGCCTAAAACAACCTAATCGACGTTGGAAAAATATTAACAGCTAAGAAAATCACAAGACACACAAAAAGTATAAATAGCATATTTGGCAAAGTATAAATTAAACAGTAAGTTTATAAAAAACATGAATACTGAACACATGTTATTCCTACAATAAATAAAAACACTGAATAAATAGAAATACCAACAAGAGTGACCAATAGGCGGCACATACATTTGGTTTAAATATTACGCACACATTGCGATTCAAATAACACTTCCAGGTTTGTTCATGTGTACTGATGTTCTGGCAGATTAGTTTAAGTGCAGTGTTCGTGCTACATAAAGAATCAAAGTGATTTTTGATGCGTACATTAAGCAGAGAAGGCACTGTGTAATTTAAAAAATTGAATTGTCGGATTTTTCGTGCCAAAACCACGATTTGATTATGACGCGCGCCGTAGTGGGGATTCCGGAATAATTTGGACCACCTGGGGTTCTTCAACGTGAACCTAAATCTAAGTACACGGGTGTTTTCGCCTATCAGACCCATTGAAATGCGGCCGCCGTGGCCGGAATCTGATAACGCGACCTCGTGCTTAGGCGCCCAAGACCATAGCTACTAAGCAACCAGGGCGGGTGCTGTGTAAGTCGAGCATTCCTTGCTATAATACGCACGTGGTGGGCAACATGCCATTTTTTGTGCCTTTTGATTTATTCGTGCCATTAAAATAGCAACGGAATGGTTACACTTCTGAAAGGAAGAATAATAAAATGTAAAACATATTCTAATGGCTAATTGCAAGGCGCATGTGCTATGCATCGAGCAGTTTGTTTTTTAGGCTTATGCAATTATGTATTATGTACTAATTTGAAATACTCGTGATGCATCAAACAAGGTCACAGTATAGAACAGTAAGAACATCAACGCGTTGTGCCGCATAACTTTGATTTTTGTACGAGATGAATGTCACGTTCATACATCAATATCTGTAGCAGAAGGTGGTTTTTCACATAGATATTGGACATGGGCATTTCAGGTGAAATTCCTAGAAAAAATGACTCCAAGGGTTAAATCGGAATCAACGATCTGTACTTTGATTTCATAGGCTTACGCTAAGTGGCTCTTTCAACGTTTTCCCCTTGGTTGGCAACCGAGTAAATGGTAATTGAAAGACAACCAAGAGTGATCAGAACGAAGGAGAGAGAAATGGAGAGAGTAGATTGGATGTAAAGAATGGAACCAAAAAGGACCGTTGAGATTGACGAGAATCAGAAGAAGGAAATTAGAATGGGAAAATCGCTACGATACGACAAAGGGCAGTGCCTTGCTATTTGACGCTCGAGCCGGTTGCCTAAGGATAAGAACATACCGGAGCAAATATTCGGAACTATATGAGACATGTGTATGCTGGAGCGACAATCCAGAGACACCCACCGCGGTGGCTGAGCAGTCAGCTAAGGCGTTGCGCTGCTGAGCACGAGATCCCGGGATCGAAACCCGGCCGCGGCGGGCGCATTTTGATGGAGGCGAAATGCAAAAACGACAATGTGCTTCCGTTGTAGTGCACGTTAAAGAGTCCCAGGTGGTCAAAATTAATCCGCAGCCCTCGACTACGGCGTGCCTCATAATCATAACTGCTTTTGGCACGTGAAACACCAGAAAGAAGAAGCAAAGTCCAGAGACCACTGAGCACATCCTAACGGAATGCCAAGGGACTCACCCAGTGAGAACGGTAGGTAACTTAAACCTTCCAGAAGCGCATGGATTTAAAGCGGACGGAAGCATCAGCCGGTCAGCAGTCGAGATAAACAAGACACGTTTAGAGTATTGGTGGAAAAAAACACAGAAGAGGTTCATACGACCGAATCTGTTACAGTAGGCAGTGGTACAAGGTCGATTTTTAACGGAAAAAAATAGATCGAGGAGATATATAAAAAATGATAGATAAAAAAACATGTATACGTGATTATATCAAGCAGGCTAGGTGACCATTTGTTACCGCCCCGTTTCAAAGGGAATGCTAATAAATTATTACCATCATCATCACCTTAGGCATAGACAGCAAAACCTTTGTCTTGTTGGAATTTATACGGAAGGAGTTCACTTCTGCTCATTTTATTGCGATAGCAATTATATGGACACTCCAAAGCAGAATTCTGCCGTCGGCGTCGCCGTCGCCGTTGCCGTCGCCGTCGCCGTGAGGTTCCGTATGACGTCAATGGAGATGAAATCGTTGCCGCGCGCCGCCGAACGCTGTATGTGCGCGTGAAAGGGCGCGAGGGACGCGCGCTTTCGCGGGGAGTGAAACGCGCGTTCTGCGCCGTGCTCCCTTAAGGGCTTCAGAAGTAGGCGTCTCTTTCCTCCTTTACAATCACCATATATGTAGAGCAAACGCGCCTTCTTCCAACGCGCGAAAGGCCGAGGGGGGGGAGGGAGGGGAGGCGACGTTTAGCTGCGGCACCAAGTGCCTATTTATATCAGAGGCTCCGGCAACAGTCACCAACGCCGCACGCATTTTGTAGGAACGCGGGGAAAACGCCGACGGCGTCGACAACCGTTCTGCGTGTGGCCGGTGCTGCTGCATGGCAAAGTTTATACAGCTGATAAAGCTACTCTCATTACTCCGTATAGCTCTCTACAAATTTGCTATCGCAATTGATGCTTCGCCTTTCAGGTGAAACTGCGACAACTTTTTTTCTAAATCTGATACCGCTTTATTTTCTTACTGTTGTAATTCTGTTTCTGTAAATTCTTTAATAATACGCCTGTGTCGTCAGCATACGAGACAATTGTTGAAGAAAGTGATATTTTAGTGATGTTAATGAAAGCGGGCCAAGGATACTTCATTGCGGTATTCCAGCTCTTATTGGCTGTAAATTTGACCTGCCATTATACATATCAGCATACTGCACTCTGCGCTAAGTAGGACACGAGCAGCGCTAGCGCAATCGGCAATAGCGCGGACGCTGTTGGCTTCAAACTTATGAAGTAAAACGTTGTGATTTATAAGACCGAATGGTCTAGAAAAGTCGTTATATACCTAGCAAAACTTGTTCGACGCTGCTTGCTTTTATTATAATATCTTTATTCGTTATTATAACTCTTTTCTCAGTTTGGGAATATGTTTTGAAGGGCTTCTATCAAATTATTACGATGAAAATATGATAGAATTCTATTAAGCATTATTTTCCCTACTCTATTAGAAAAGACCGGGAGAAGTGAAATCGGTTGGCAATTCTCATGTAAATTTTTATCCCCATTTTAAAAGACATTCTTTATTCTATCTACTTACATTGATTTAAGAAATTGAGCAGAAGACAAAGTGAGATTATAAATCTGAGTAAGTTCTGGACATATAAGGTTGATTACATGCTTTACCAGTCCTATCGGAATTCCACCTGCATCTTGAGGTTTAGTGTGCCTTAATGAACTGATACCAAAATAAACTTCTGCACAGTTGGTAGGAGCGAAAAAAAAGTGTATGTGCACTTATGTTTCATGTTTCCTTCATGTTGTACGATGAAGGGTGCTGACAGACGCTAGCCGCGTCTACCCAAGTGACTCGTAGCCGTGGTGACCGAACGAATCCACCCCTCTTTATTGGACTATACCACATATATAGAAGGCATGGCGCCTATCGCCTTCTACATCTCTCCCTCGAAATATGCACATAAGAAAACCTAACACTTCACAAGTCAAGTCTTCTCGGAGTCGTGCTTCGATGCCCAAACCTGCTGCCTCTCACTCGGCGATCATTAGACACTCGTGGTGTCGCTGTTGCGGTGGCGTCTGTTACCGTGGTCCGCTCTTGGTGCTCCTCGCGTTTTCACTCTGAGCTGGCTCATTGATGGGACTAGTAGAACACTAGATGCACCCTATTACACGCAAGAACAGCGGTGGAGTCTTTGTTACCACCAATGGCTCATTCTGTGCTCTCGTGTGGCTGCACACTGTCTGCAGGGAGTGACTCTGTCCCGTATTTGCTGCGAAAGTCCGTACCACCACACGGAATCCTGGGCCCTAAGGTGGCATCGGTTAATTCCTTGGTGGCGTTCGTGGATGAGCTCGAGCGTATGCTTTGCAGCAAAGCCGGCACGACAAGGCGATTACCTTTTAGCAGGACGCCGTTGCACAAAGATTATCTTAATGGCTCGAATGCTTTTTGATGTGCTCCGCAAGCCTCTCTCGAAGAGGCCAGCCCTGGGTGCAATATTTGACGAGCTGGTTGCCTTTCCTGTCCAGTTCTTGGTGCCCGCGAACATCATCTACAGTAACCAGCTTCGTTTGAGTGGCCATAGCTGCCTGAACTTCCACAAAAACCTCTACCACATCCACCGGGCTGATCGACTGCTTCTCATTCGGAGCCCTTGAAAAAAGTATCTGCAGTGGCTAGCTGTTTGCCAGGAACTTAGACCACGCTAAATCATTTTTCTTCTTTCTGTGGTTTTAATTACCAAAACCAGTTCTGATTATATGAGGCCGGGATTCGATCCCGCGACCTCGTGCTCAGCAGCGCAACGCCTTAGCTTACTGAGCCACCCCGCCGGGTGGCGCTACATTGGTAGCGCATTAGTTTGATGCGAAATCTTTGAAGACGTGAGGGCATCATGTCCAAGCCAGCGTTTCCAAGTAGTGTTACCAGCCTGGTGACCACTTTCCGCCGTGAAGTTTAGGCAGCGCACGTGCTTATCAAAACGGTGCACTGCTCATGCTACCACCAGCGCCTCTTTCTTTCTTTGTCTGTAGCGCTGTTCCGCTTCAGTTAGTGACGTAGATACGAACGCTGCCGCGCGTCGCTCCGCCGATGGTTGTTCCTGCAGAAGAACAGTTCTCAATCCAAATGAGCTCACGTCGCAGGAGACAATGGTATTAGGACCGGGATAATACTTCGCAACGCACAGGTCCAAGGTGAGCATAGCGTTTCCCCGATTAAAAGTGGTCTCTTGAAGCAGTCCATATTGCCATGCATTTCGCTCGCCTATCAATGTGTGAAGTGGGGCGGTTGCCTGCGAAAGGTTTGGTAGGAAGCGAGCAATATGATTACCCACAGGAAGCGCCTAACCCCAGCAACGTCCTTGGGTGGCTCCAAGTTGCGCAGTGCTTCGAGTCTGCTGGGATTTGGCGAGATTCCGTTGGCGTCGAGGAGCACACACACAAACTCTATTTCGTCTTGATCGAAGCAGCATTTTGGCTTGTTCAGTTTAACTCCTGCTATCCTCAGAAGTTCAACAAGCTCCACTAGTCGCTTGTCGTCCTCTACTCGGTCCTTGCCAAAATACAGCATGTCGTCTATCATGTTGACAACGTTCGGTTGCCCCTCCAGAATTCGAGCTATTTCTCTCTGAAAATACTTCGGTACTGGAGTCCGTCCAAGAGGTAGACGACAGTAGCAGTAGCACCCAAATGACGTGATGAATGTCGTATGCTTTTGGCATTCTTGGGACAATCGCACTCGGTGAGATCATGCTGTCGCATTCAGCTTCGAGGGCACTTTTGCGTCGCCCAGTTGCCCGAGAGCGCATTCTACCTTTGCAAGCACGTGCCTTTCGCGGAGAACTTCTTTCTTGAGCTTCGTTAAGTCCAGACATATTCTGATGCCACATGATGCCTTCGGTACTGCGACCAGACCTGCATACCATGGCGTCGGCTTCGTAATGCGCCCGATAACAACTTGTTTTTCCATCTGGCCAAGCTCCTGCTTTACCTGGTTGTACAGATGTTGGAAATTCAGCGAGGTACACTGAGAGAAAATGGCCTGGCAGCGTACTCCTCCCCTACGGTACCAAGCCCTTCGAAGATGTCCTGGCCCAGGGTTTCGTCGCTTGCAGAGCTGGCTCGCTTTTCAGGTCGCTTTGCGGCTTCGATGAGCTCCACGACCCCCAATGCGAGGACACCAGGGTAGCGTAGTAGGGGTGTACACTGCGTAGACCTGACAAACACTGTACACAGGTGTGGCTATTTCACTCCAACGTAGCTGTGAATTGGCCAGTTACCTTCAAAGGATAATTTCGTGGACCAGTGAGATGACCCTCCGGTTTTTCGAGTCGCGACCGTACTCCCAAAAAAATGTTCGGCCCTTAGACACTGTGGATATGGTTGACCAGCGAAGCTGAAAGGGGGCGGCCACGGTGTTTCTCTTAAGGTTTATCACGCGGGTGTAATAAAGTGTTTCTGAACAGTGTTACGCAATTATGTGTCACTTTACACGCCCATGTATGCCAAGCAATGAAGACACGGACACGTTTGGCGTTGGCGGCACGGCGGCGGCGGGCGGACTCCCGGCTAGTGTGTCGGAGTGGAACGAAAAGAAAAACGAAAGAAAACGATATTGTTGACCGTAACGAAAATGTAACCGAAACGTTATTTATTATTTGTTTCGAAGTGAAAACGAAGTATTTTTGATCGGTTTTCGGTTCAAGGGGAAAGTCAGCAATCCGAGACAACTGACCTCAGGCAACGTCAGAATTAGCATGTATCTCAGGGGCCCGCATAATGGCGTACCTCAGGCATGCATTGTGCGCGCAATAGCCGGTCGAGTGCTCCACTAATGTAAGCCTGCCATTCGCTGCACTTGCAGATCGGCATCGTAGCAAAACCCAGGGCTTGCGCGCTAAGAGCTTATCGTTTCGTTTTATACTGGTTAAAGGCTTTGTTACCGAAGCTTTATCCTTCTTTCTGTTCGTTTAAGTTCGTTTTATCGGTAAAGTGGTCTAGAATTACGGCGAGCACATCGAGGACGTGCTGCTTCTGAGATCATGCTCAGCGCCTTGACTCAAGACACTAAGCATAATCTCAGAATTCACTTATTTAGAAAAATGAATACTCCGTTTTTATCGTTACTTTGATTCGAAAATTTGTGCACGCGAACTAAAACCGTTATGAATCGTTCCGCATCATTTTTTTCGGTCCGGAACAGAATCGGAACGGAACGTATTTCAGTGGAACGTAACTAAAACAAGAACGAAAAACATTTCGCTCCGAAACCCTGCTCCCGGCGCTGTTCGCGGCGCCGTTCTTGGTACGTGAGCTGCTCCTCGGGAGAAGGCACGACACTTGCCCGTACCATTGCAATGTCGGAGAGAGAATGACGCGCGCGTCATCGCTGCGAGAGAGGGACGTCACCAACACGCAGTCAATTGCGCACAAGGCATTCTCTCTTCCCTTGCACCCTCACACTTGACCCGTCATTCCCCGCAGGTTGCGCTACGTCACACCGACGCTGCGAACGAACCAGACGTTCCCTTTCCACTTGCTCCCTCACACATGGCGCGTGTGCATCCCACGCCGACGCTGCGGGCGTGTATGTACGTCACCAACACGTGTTACTCCAGTGTGAAAGACCCAGACATTCCCTCTCCTCTCGCTCCTATCTCCTCTCTGTTTGTTTTTAGGGGCGAAGCTCCTTAGGGTGTGGGTCGTTCCCTCCTCTGTAGTAGTAGTAGTAGTAGTAGTAGTAGTAGTAGTAGTAGTAGTAGTAGTAGTAGTAGTACGTAGCCACCTGTAGTTTTATGAAGTGTTCACTAGATGGCGTTCCGGTTCCACTTCCGGTTCCACCTCCGGTTCCGGTTCCACTTTGCGCGCGTTCGGTGCGAACGCGGGCAAAACGCCGACGGCGTCGACAACAGTTCTGCGCGTTGCTGGTGCTGTTGCATGTACAAGCTTATACAGCTGATAAAACTACCTTGAGTCGACCCCATGGCTGCTTCGCATACTACTCAGGGCTCCCCTACGGGAAGATGGTGTAATTGTCTCTCTCGTTCCCGACGCGCGCTCTCTTTATCTCTCGTCCGTAGCTGTGGTTTACCCGAATGATCCCCCGGTGCTTCGCCCACTGATCATCATTCACTTCGTGGATATGCTGTGATTTTTTTCGTGCCATGCGCACTGGTTCCTGCGGAGGGCTCTCCTGGGCATAGATAGACGTTTCGCCTATACATATAGAGCTTCGCTGCAAAAACCAACGATAAATCGGTCTCGAACGAGCCTGGCCTCTACGGACGCTGAGCCGTAGTTGCATCTTTTTACCACGTTTTGGAACGCCGAATAAAGATATCATCGCCCCTTCCACTCCGTGAAGGTGGTCGAACAGCGAAGCTGTGTTAGTTACACTGAGTGTTACGAATGTTACATGTGCATTTGTTGCACGTGAAGCACTTGCGTAAACACAGGTAAATACAGATCGGCAACAGCAACTTATACTGAAACGTTGCGAAGCCAGAAGAGGCAGCGACTTCCGACGCTACTTGACGAGTGTCCAATTCTCTGGTCGAAACCTGCTGAGCCGCCGCCAGAGGCATCGGCTGCCGTCACGGACAACACGCACGTACGGCGCGAACACCGGGAAACGCGGACGGTGTCGGGAGCAGCTCTGCGCGTTGCCTCGTTGGTGCTGCTACATATTTGCGGTTCTCTCAGTTTTGTGGGGTTTTTTTCGCGTGGGGTTTCTCTCGGTGTTTTGCCGTGCTTTTTTGAACAGCGGAGCTGTTTAGGCTCTTGGTTGCGCCGCGTAGTGCGAACAAAAACTGCTCCTGGCAATGACGTCACCGCGTATATTGCCTTGCAACCACTTCGTGAAGCTGCGTGTGCTTCGCCTCCTCTCCGTGCCGCCCACATGTTGCCTTGACACGGGACGTTAAAGAGTGGGAAGGAGAGCATGCGCGTGGCTCGCGCTATCTCGGGATAGAGAAAGAGAAAATGAGAGCGAGAAAGAGAAAGAAATTGTAGCAGCACCAACGAGGGAACGCGCAGAGCTCCTGCCGACGCCGTCCGCGTTTCTCCGGTCCCCCGCGTTCGACCGAACGGGCGCGGTGTCCGTGACTGCAGCAGGCGCCTCTGGCAGCGGCTCGGCAGGTTTCTACCAGCCACGCCCCGGAAAGTGTGGAGGCGCAGCTTGGCCGTGACGTCACCGGGGAGATAAAGCTCGCAGCCGCCACGACGGCGGCAGAACTCTTGTTGACTCTGTGGCGGGTACATGTAGCCTTGACATGGGACGACCAAAGAAGATCCGGACACCCGAAAAAGAAGCCGCTCATCTTGAAGCGCGGCCACGCCAGAATATGCGCGTCGGCGGCGAGCCGATTCGGAATACCGTGCCTAGCAGCACTTAGCATTTCATAGCAAAACTTAGCCAAGCCCAGTAAAACCTGCAAGAAGCTAGGTCGATCACCAGCTCCAGCCTTGCGCCACTAGCGCAAGCTGTCAACGTTTTTTTCCCGTGCTTTTTTTTTGTCGCCCCTTTTTTTGCGCGCCAGTAATGAGAGCAAGCGACGAGCCCGTTCACGAGCGAACTCTCGCTCACGCTCGCGGTAGGCAGCTTCCTCCTCAGGAGTACGCACTTATTGTGGCCTTCCCATAGTTGTAGCTGGGATGGAATGTGCAGAACAACTAATCCGGAACTCCGTATATACAACCAACGCTAACTCCTCTTCCACCCCACTACTCCGTCGAGCTACTTTTTTCCTACACCGCCATTGGTGGGCTCGTCTCACGCTCTCCCCCTCCAACGCGAGTATTGGACAGCGCGACTTACGTCAACCCCTCTCGCCGATCTCTTTTTCATCTGCATCCTTTCACACCATTCTCACAGGGAGAAGGCCGTCAGTCCAACCTCTTTTCCTCTGTTGAGCTCTTCCTTTCCTCTCCTCTCGCGCTAGGTCACGTGGCCCCTTTTTAGCCAAGTCCGACAACAACGGCACAGAGTCCGCATTAACGGCGTCGCTGTAAAAGCATCGACGCTTTCGTCTCCGGGCTGCGGCCGCTTGTGAAAACAATTAGTCTCGTGAACTTCGTTTAACGGGTGCACAAAATACGAGGTGAACTTGCTTTTAACAACGCTGTACGACTGAACTTCTTCGGCCGTGGCTGTTGGAGTCTAGGTATCCCGGCAAAAGCAGCGTCCGGCTTGTTCGCCATTACAGAGACGGAACGGTAGCCACTTCTGGCACCATGAACGATGAAGGGTGCTGACAGCGGCCGCCTTCGACTGCCTCGCAACTGGCTTATCTCTGACAAAAAGAGTGCCACCACCCTTGCGCTTATCAAGTGAATCTCGGTAAATACATCGGTAGCCCGCGTGTGAAACTTAACCCACGCACTCTGAACTTCGCCCACACGTTACCCAAAACCTGTCCCTTATTTTAAAACGATATCACGAACCGGCTTCTTTTAGTCCACCAAGGGTCCTGTAAAGGCGGACATCGTATAACGCATGAAAGTACAGAAAAACGAGGGTTTAGTAATTATTTGGAAAGCTCGTAATTAGGTCAGCAAGGCTAAGGTTTCACCACACATTACTCTTAGCATGTCCCCCATTCGCACCGAATGCGAACTCCGCGTCCTGTTCGTTTAGGGCTCTGGAAAACATTTCTGCTAATGGCGGTAAGATGCTCTAGAACGCTTGAATAAGTAACTTTCTAGAAATACCGTTATTAAACGAAACCCAATAAACATTTATCGCACATCACCCGCTTCATGCGTCCTAATTGAATGAAATAGGACAACGGTACTCGTCTAATTCACTGAGGAGACCGGAAAAAATCAACGACATGCCTCGTTCTCTTACAAAAGTAGTCGGAATTAATGACTATAGCTTGCTAAATGCTGGTCGCAATATTGACTACTGAGATAATAACATGCATTTAGTATCGGTAGCGGTACTACTAACTCAGAAAGATTGTAACCGTTACAAATGAGGCTTTATCAACCTCGAAGGTTAGTAATCGCTACTAATTGCCTGATAATTAGGGCCAACATGGTGAGCACTATTTGGTTTATAAGCGCTACTCCTATTGTCACACTAGGTCGATGCTGTTGTAATAGAGTAACATGGTGAAACTGAGAAAGAAATGACAATAATGGCATTTTCTTTGTCATTATTTACCATCAATTGTTGGTACTTATCGAATATGCTTAGTAGAGGCAACATAAAACGACTTCGGTTAACTATGTACAAAAATCATGAACGAACGATAAACGACAACAATACATACACAGAGCAACGTAGTTACTGTGTGACGTGTAAGGTATGAACCATTTTTGAAGTATTTATAGCTATATTTTGGGGAGCACAGGCTGTACCGTTGAGAACCTATGTACTTTAATAAATCATCAATGTCCTGACCAAATATGTGCCACGACATCACACATAGCTAATAATCGAGCATAATGAAAGAACGGACAGTTTATCTAGATTTTGCGTAAGTCTATCACAGCTCGGCCTAATAGACCAGAGCCAATACAGACAGTAGACCTCACTAACTAGAGATATAACAGCCACGGTTGTCTGTCTTTTTTTAGATTGTTTAAGGTATAAAAATTCCAACAAAAGGTAATATTACGTAACTAAAAGGTACATAATTAACCTAGACACTTCAAACTTTCAACACCGCTCACGAATAAAATGTCCCATATTTTCTTTGTATTCCATATTGCTGCCTCCAAGCGCAGCGGGGGAACATCGTAAGCGCCTTGTATTGCGCCTTTAAGCAGAAATGAAAATATGTTCAAATGGATTTCATTTAGCCTTGCTATAGCCCACACCAATACCAGAATCTGCCTGCATGTCACCCTTAACAGTTTGCCTCATTTTGTGAAAACTTGGTGAGTGATCCAGTTTTTTTTTTCTCTTTTTTTACAACACAATGAAAAGTGGGTGAACACTGTTTTCGAGCGTTTCCCGTCGCACTTACATCTTCGCTGTAAATACAGACAAAAAATCTACTTCTGATAGTTAGATACGAACCACCATGTTGCCAGTATAGCTAGTCACTCTATGTTTACTGCTGACGTTTCTTCAGTATTACTGCATCAAAAGTCCGATGTTCTTTGAATACATTTTATAAGACGTGTATTTGTTGTTGTTTTTTGCCCGTATTCTTCAAAGCTTATCTGGCTTTTTTTTTCGTGTACCAACGCTATTATGTTATAGTGATCCTTACTTGCACCACACGCCTTATGAAAACCCCCTGAAAGGGTCTTTAAGCAAATAAACTGGCCTCTCCTGACCTGACGCCCAGCTACCACTAGCGAAATTTCCCAGTTCATCCGCCGCAGTTGCCTCAGCGCGACGACCGCAAAGACTCTGTTTGGGCCTCCCCACACCTTTGTGTACGCCCATGAGCAAAAGTATACGGACCACAGGGTCGTTGAAAAAACTGAATTTCTTCGTAATTACCAAGCATAAACTGGAATTAATGAGTACACTGAAAAGTTCCCAATGCCAATTTTGGACTGCCGTCCTCAATTTCAAGCTGCGTTCACCGACAGATGAAAAAAAAAGGCTTTATCGCGCAGCCCCTGGTCCGTATACTTTTGCTCACGGGTGTATAGCCCACGCCCCCTTCTCCACACCCCTGCACCTGTTTCTAGTTCTCGCAGCAGCCACGGGCGAAACGGACGCGTATATAAAAAAAGTAAAGGCTGCTTGTGGGCAGCAGGCTGACCTCTGGCCTTGATCTCTTCGCCTGCCCTCCATCCGTGGGAGCGCACATCGGCTCGCAGCTTAGCTCTCTGATAAATATGCTTTCACTGGCAATATGAAACATGGTTACAGCGCTCAGAAAGAGGACAACACGAGGTACACGGCACTGGCGCCCCACTTAGAGCGCGGCCTCCAAGACCCCAACGGCGCACCTTGAAAGGTGCGCCGATCTCAAAGGGCACGCCCCAAGCGACACTCCACTGTTGTGAGAAGATGCTTGTGAGAAGATGCATAGCATTTGGAAGATGCTTCATATTGACACGATTACTTCTAAATAAACTCTGTCTGTCTTTATCCTTTCCTCGGGGAGTGCATTTCACCCGCTAACAACTTAAAGTTATTGCTCAGCTCAAGACGCGGCTGCATGATTTGGAACTTACTCGAAAGTTACCGTTGATTCTATCAGTTGTGTCTATTGTCAGCGGACCTTGTGTAATCTCATTGTATGTGTAGTATTTTCTGGAAGGCACGTGGGCGCCAGTGATATCGCTCGAACCTTAGACGAATCATGCATAAAAGCCCATGCCGTAGACCAGCAGATCATAATTTTGACAATCGCCGGCTTTGCTCACCGCTGTTGTTGTGCCTGAGTTTTACTTTTGCTGGGCACAAGTTCGCCCAATAAGTCAGTTACAAGATTCACAGCTGTCGCTACTCTGTTCTTCACCGTCACTGCAACCTGACAATGTGGTCACTAATCAGCAAGCTCAAGATTGAAAAGTAGTGATATCACTCATAGCTTCAAATGAAACTAAATCTTCTAAAAAAGAAAGACCTACTTCATTTTTGTTACTTTAAACTCTGAATCCGCAGTAGGTTCCATCGCAACAACTACTATGTTTTCTGACGCGGCGTATATCTTCCTAAAGTATGGATACATAGACCGCAGTGAATTAAAAAATAGGTTTCTGAATTGATTTTGCGGACAATACACCCTTTTATTTTCAGATTATTACACCTATGGCTCTGGCGACCCCTTCGAGGAGGGTTATCCAACTTTCGAACAAGGAGCAGGTAAACGTCTTTTTTTTTTTACTAGATCGAGTACTTAGCTGGGCTTTATAAAAAAAACAGCGCGGTAAATTTATTTTCTGTATGGTCACTGCCTTGTTAGGTTCACTGCAGGACAAATGCATCCCCATTATCTAAAACTGCCAAGCTCTACGTCATTCTTGTCTGTTCCAGTTAGTGTCAGAAGATGTCCTAATCTCGCCCCTGCTGGTAAACACCGGAGACCCTGGCCACGTTCCCTTAAACATTCAACTGTTGTTGCAGGAGAGGTCAGCCAATAAAATGTGCTTCACTCTAATACATGATCGGTTAACTGTCCTACGCAATAGCTAACTTGTTCAGTTTAACTAATTTCCAAGTGCAGTAACATAAAGATTATGAAAGGATGTGTGAGCGATTCAACTTCAAAAAAGACAGAAGTGGCCTGGCTTGGAAAGCAAGCATGAAACAGGAGGAAAATGTAACAAGTACCATCTGTTTATAGCTCAAATTTTAGCAAGGACAAATGAAACATCCACGTCGAAAAATGGACACTGCATTTTTTCAGTTCATTCCGGCCCTTCAAGTTGAATAAATCTGAATATGTTTGGCTAAAACATGGGTCGATGGTAAAAGTACCATGCAGATCTAAACCATTACACAGGCTTTCGGGACTGATAGAGCCGTGTGGTGTCACCTCCCTCCCCGCGCCCGTATCAGGGTCTTCGTCCTAGTCTAGGCAGGGTGACATTGCTTGACTGCTGGTGTATTACTACACTGGATGCCGTGAATCAAAGCAGCTTGAATTCTGAAATGAGCAGCAGTCGTACATGCGTCACGCTTACTTTGTGGAGACCAATTCAGTGCACCTACACTAAATTAGGCTCACCTAATATCAGTTACATATAATAATGCCTTGTGTTATGGCTGTTGTGACGAAGTGAACTTTAGCAATAACATGAGTTGTGACAGATATGCATATCGTGAACGCTGCATATCGTGAACAGCAACCTGCCAATCACCTTATAAGGAAATTGTGCACTATTCCACGCATGTATTAGCTAATCTTAGTTAATATGGGGCCGAAATTTGGAGGTTAAGAATGAATTTGGAGAACTGTACAAGGAGCGAAGGGACTAAAAATCATACTACCGTCTTTTTAAGAAATCCCAACATTACCAAAACAATTATGTCTGTTACAAAATATAGGGGGCACCTGACATTTAAAACGGCGAGCTAAACTGTAACAAGTACAATTGGGCAGTAATTGTTATGTTGCAGTAACCTAATTAGCGACGAAAAAAGAACAAAGTAGTGGGCAACATCAAGCATAGGCCTAGTTAAGACATTGGCAAATCTGCAAACACAGGACTACAATTGGTTAAAGCAAGCTAAGGTTGCCAGGAGATAACTCGAAGAGGCCTTTGTCCTGCAGTGCGCTGACGCTGGCGTACGTAATTTCAGTGTTGATAATACGAGGGGGCCGTTTGATAATACAAGGGGCCGTTTAGCTCCGGAAGGTAGTACTTTATTAATGGTTGCTATAAAGTTGCAGATAAAATTGCAGATAAAATTGGAACTATGGTTTGTGTTAGTTTACATGCTTCTTGGTAGCTGATGTTCCTTTGTTTCATTACTGTCATTGTGATGGTGCGCCTAATCTGGTAATCTTTCAATTGTTTTTCACTAGCGTCTGTGTTGATTGGACGTGGAGTTCTTATCGGCATTGCGTGTATGAAATGACGAGGAGAGTAATTAGCAAACAATAATTACCCTTGCGGCACAATAAGAGTGTTTGCATAACACGATAGGTATCAGGATCGTATAATATAGCAGTCATCTATAGTAGCCTGGCCAACGTTAGCGGAGACACCGTGTATATGATAGCCGTGTTTATTGACAGGCCAACAGCTTCATTTCGAAAATGTGTCCGGACTTCACATATGATTGATATACAACGCCGGTTTGCTGGGTGTGTGTGGAGCAGCGGAGTGAAAACATTCAAAATTTTGAATACGAATTGCACAGTAATTGATATTCGATTCGCATTCGATTCAGCAATATTCAGCTTTCGTTTCTGCTCGATTTGAAGAGACAACAACACTTGCATCATTCGGCAGTCAGAACTGCAAATGCAAGCGGCAATTTCTCCTTGTGATTCTACTACAGGGGAGCCCCGGTTGCTGCGCAGATCGAGGCGCTATAGTTATTAAGCGATCTCACGGAGTCGCTAACTTCTGCTTAATAATTTCTAGGCATGTAATAGGGCGTCTCGCCATCAGAAATCTTGAGTTTGAATTTTCTATCGAGAGAAAGCAGTTTATTGTTTAAACAATCTCACCTTTTTTGCATTTGTTTAAGCGGATTTTCGCTGCTGTAGTATTGCACTGATACAGTGTGGACCAGGTCAGGTTGGCCTTCACCGCGGGAATCAGGAGACGACTATGAAGGCATGCATCATGATGCTGTTCAACGAGAATAAGTGTATATAAATAATTTGTACAAGGTGGTGACTCAATCAGAAGCAATCAGCGATTCTGGTTAACAGTCGCGACAATCGGCGAAGAGCTCCCTTGTCAAAGAAAGCGAAGGGCCTCCATAGTGCAGGTCATGTACCCTTCGTGGTATCGTGATTGTCGAATTCGTCTTAGGAGGGGGCTGCGAGTTTGCCCATGGAAGTGCCAATGCTCGAGTGTTTCATCCAGACTTTTGGTCCTGTTGTCGATTAGTGGAGTGAATGGGCCTCTCCCGATTGTGGCTTGTTTTGTGGCCCGGCTCAGCTCAGGACGTGCCAGGTGCCATAGGAGTGACGTATTCTCGTAGAAGAGGGCAACTAGCTCGACAAGGGAAAGCAAGCTGGAACGTTGCACCGACTTCCGACGCTGAATTCCAGGCCGACCATAACAGCCCTTTGCTCTTCCAACGGACCCGGCAATCTACATGTAGCTTGTGAATGCTCGTACTATCTCGTGTTACTGTAATCGTCACTGTGCACCGGATACGGTCATCTTTCAGTTGCTTCTGACTTACAAGCGTCTTAGTCGGCCGCACGTGCACTTCTGAATGGCATTACACCTATGTCATGATGTAAATAATGCTTCGGCCATTTTTTGTTGTCGTTGTAAAGGTTCTGAAGTTCCTGAATATTTCACTTCGATTAAAAACAAAATATTCTGCATTTGATTTGCTACTCGAATACTCTTACTCGATTACATTAAAAAACTCTGCGATTAGAAACTGCCTAGTGTGGAGTAAATACGCAGTACAAAATTTATATGGCTGATTGATTCTGAGGGGCGGATCTCTAGCTTTAGCTGCGAAAGCCGCGCAACACGTTACATGAGCACCATTTTCTCTATAAGTTATTGGTGTTCTGTCGCTTTCTACCAGACGAGTAAAGGTAGTTGTAAGATGGGTCATGCCAAAACCATGCACGGGGCTTCCAAAGTCAGCTTGCAAGAGCAACTTAGCACAAGGTAAAGGAAAAGCATGACATCCCTTAAATATTCAATTTCATAGCTCGGGGTCACGGGTTCAATCCCGGCCATGGCGGCCGGGGTTTAGTGAACCATTTCTTGTCTGGTTTTGTAATGTCCGCATTCAAGTCTCCAACGATCATCACAGGGGCACAGTCATCACGGCTAATCCATTCAAAGTGCGTGGTCATGGATTTCTCCATATCACACTTACGTGGATATCACAATTCCGTCTTTCGTTTATACGGCATAAACATCCCCGCAGTCGGTGGCATCGTCATCTTGCTACTCAAGTGTGTATGGTGGTAAATGCATTTTGGTCCTTTGTGGATATGGCAGCGCCTCCTCCTCGTGAGTGCGTTCAGAAACGATTCAAGGTTACAAATTGACTTGAAACAATGCATCTTGATTTATGTCATGTATTATTATTTGTTAAATTGTTAGGGGCGGAGTGCTTGAAGCCTACTGCACCTCCGCCGTGGGGCTGCCCGGTTGTGTGCAATATCCGGGATCGGCCCACGCTCACCTTTTTTATTGTTGACGCACAAACACGAAAAATACATCGCTCCTTAGCCATATAAAGCTTCGCTGTAAAACCTTCTGAGGGTTTACACGCTAAAGCCACGATCTTATTAGAAGAAACGCCACAGTGGGAGACTCCGCATTAATTTTGGCCGCCTTGGTTAAATTTACTCCAGCGCGTGGTATCATGATTAGGCGCGGGCTAGAGGGGGACAGGTGCACGCACGTCTCGTCCACTAGCCCCGCTATGGCTGCGCATGTGACATCTGCTTAAAACGTGTCAGTACATGGTTAAGACTGTCCGCATGACTAAGCGCACACAGCTCACTCGCCATATCGTGAAGGCATTTTGCGGCGGGTACCAAGGTTGGGCGAGCCGACATGGTAGTGACTTGATGTGCACCGTCTTTCTTCGTTCTAGTGTTGGAGGTGTGTAATATCAAGCTTTAGAGCGCGAGTTTCTCAAGTTCCGGAGAGGCAGCACGAAGCGTTTACTCCCCTTTGCGTGCGTTCTTCAACATGCGACGTTGTGCTCATCAGCAGAACGCCACAGCCTATAAGCTACTACGGCGGGTGCAAGCTTTCACGCATGCGCCCCCATCGAGGCGCCGAATAGGAAACGCGTGCACTAGGAACCAAAATGAACGAATGTGTGAAGGTGTTCTTGTATGCAAGTACTTTACTGACTGGAGTTATATATGTTACCTTGCGTATTATTGTTATTCAATCTGTGAACCTGCTCTTCTCTTTACAGCTTCCCAAAGCTCGTAAGTTGTGCATCGCAGCAGTGGTCCGCTTTATTAGGCCATAATGCTGCGGAAACGCCTTTATGAACGGCGTCTTACCAAGTGCTTACGATAGTGTTTCTTTGTACAGTGTCCCAACTTTTCTCGCTTGTTAGCACCCGAGTCTATTGTTAACATAGCTATTAGTGCCTCGCAAGCGCAGATCTTCCGCGTCTCATCTTGTGCTAAGGAAGCAAGCTACGTCACGCGCCAGGTGAGTAAAACCACTCCAGTAGAGCTTAGGTACAGGCCTCTCAAATGGGAGAACACCAAGACCAAAATTGTGTAATGAAGCCATGGAAGACTGGTCTACAGGAGGGTCAAAATAGATCTGCGAGTGCGATCAGGAAGCACATCATCTTACTTTCATCTCAAAGTCCCCATCTATCTTTCAATCGCTTTTCTCTCTGCGTAACTGAACTACTGTCCTCCGGTGAGGTACGTGATTTTTTACTGATGGAGTAATGCGGAAAGAATGTAAAGGTGTTAAACGATGACACCTTTGCATTTATTACACAATATCCATATCTGTTCGGCATTACGCGTCGTATTAATTTTGCACCCCAGGAATGCCCCTCTGCACGAGTCTCAAGATGTAAACGCTCCGTACATCGAGAGTACTAATGGTTGTAGAGATCGCCTGCTTATAAACGTGCGAGAGACTTTCTTGAGGCCTAAGCTAATAGCCCCATGTACTTTCATGACGCGCTCAGCCTCTTCAGGCCGAAGCACCTCATGCCTCTGGGTTGACATATCCGGAAACACTAACCTGATTTCTGCCCAATTCCCTGGTCGTGTGTAGCTTTAGGCATGCATGCAGAAACTTCGCAAACACTTGTACGCCTAATCACACTAACATGAGATCCAATAAACTTCCAACAAGCATTCATCAGATTTAATACTGGTGGCAGCAGACTCGAACAGTCGGAGTGGCAATACTTAAAACCCGCCGTAAGAACTACCGAATCGTCTTGTGCCTCTGTGTTTGTGCGGCCAAACACATATACATGAACACCTTTGAATTCGACGTATGACTCGAACGAGCGAATCCATATTATTTCCAACAAGCACCTGCAAGATTCCAACAGGCCGAAATAAATTTACAACAGGCGAGGCAATCAGATTTTCGATTAATCCTATGATAAGTCAGGCGGTTTGACCCACATGTTTTTACCACTTAAGACGAAATTTCTGCCCTGAACCTCTCAAATACATTGGAACGGAGAAAGCATGGGAACGGACAAATCATATTTATCGGCCAGCACTGCACCGCTTTTCAAGAGGTTTCTTGAATACATTGTAGGTTAAAATGTTCGAAATCAAGCAAATAAATTTTAAATTTCTGACGTTAACTTTTTAAGGAAATAGCACAAAAATTGCCGAAAGAAACCCTCAAGCATTATGTTTACAACTCTGTTAAAGGACAATAAAAATCGATATCTCAATTCGGTACGCTGCAAGTAATAATACACACAAAGCAGACAAAATAGATGCATTAAACACCGTTCTCAAATATACCACTAATTTGTCAGTATGACTACGGCAAAACACTCGTAAAAATTCTAACCATTGCACGTAGGCTGTGTATCACACAACAAATTTCTTCGCTCGAGATGCTCTAACATATGCAGCTTTACAGAAAACTGATACCGGGCTAGGTTGCAGAGCTAAAGTGTTACAAACCTAGCGCGATAGTTTTTTTCTGCTTGCTACTGTTGCTCGAAGTTGGCTTTCTCGTCCAAATGTAATAAATTTTATTGATGTCGGTCCAACCGTTGCCTGATAAAAGCATTTCCGCGTCTTACATGTGCTTGAATGGGGAAATTCGAGTTTTCCCCGAGCTATGACAGTAAATGTTTCGGCAGTGATGTGACAGCAAAGATGCTTACTTACTTCTTTATCGCAGGATACGCAAGGCTATTCGTTACTTTAGGACCATATAGAAGGATATACATGCTAGAATTCCGCGTGGGATTCCGTCGCACGGCTCGTCGTAGCAAGAATCGCACCGACATGATCTTAGGAGTTAGCAAGAGGTTCCCATAGTCAGTGGATCCATCTTCCCAAAACACTGTATTTGATATCAGCATGTATCAGCATATAAGGTGTTTTCTTTATTTCTACGTTTGTAAAGGAAAAACTTTACCTATACTTCTTCATACATACGTTTCGATGTGATGTTTTCCAGAAGTACCGTAACATACTGTTAGCAGGGCTGTAATCATTGTTTCACGCATGAAATTTTCGGTGTTCACTGTGCTAAAATGACTACCCGCCCTCCCACTAAATAATCTCACATTCACCTGTAGTGTAAATAAAGTAAAAACAAAAAGAACATATGTGAAGCCGCGTCGCAGCATATGTATACACATAATTCGGTTCCTTTGGGAGCCGAAGTACGATTGCTTCCAACGACGGCATCAAAGAATTCGAACAGCTTTTAGCAGGCGGAGCAGCAATCTTTCACACGCGTCGCACGTCATATATAACAACGCGTCGTATAAAGTGTGTCCTGCTCCTAGCACACCTCACATGGTCACATGATGTGGTATGCACACAACATGGACTGTCAGCTGCATTCAAAAAGCTCCCAAAAACTTCCATCTTGTTCCTAGGCTTGAAGCTCCCAATTTTTCAGACACATGGTACACCACATTAGACGACTCGTCGCACCATGTGTTTCCTGCTTCAATGCGAAAAGCTGTAGCCGACAGCGAAATTGTACGGCCCCGCGGGCCCCGTATTGACGGTGATAATTATTTGAACTGTTAGCACCTCTGAAACCGGGTGGCGACAAATATGGTCAACTAACATTCTTGAACTTGATGAGGTCAGCACCTCTTCTATTTTTGCGATGCCAGTGCAATCGCTCGGTCCCCAATGTGAGCCCCGTTGGTCCAACTTAGTTCAGTGAGTTGCCGCGATGTGATGCTACCCTGATGATACGACTAGAACTACAGTATATGCTACCTACTGGAGCAGAGTTGCGCATAGGTCCGCCATCTTGCCCGCTGACGGATCCGTGTTAAGCAGAAAAACCAATCCTCTTGAATGCAGGATACGGTGCGGCTCAGCTGCTGAGTGTGCTTGCTCCTTCATTCTGCGAAGGCGGTGGCGCGGCGGGCGGCAGTGAAGGCCATAGAAACTCTATGGTGCAGGCGCAGGTGTGAGGTTGTCTTTCGCTCAGAAGGACGCTTTTTTGCCCATGTGACCTGATTTGGCGAATAGGGGCGCAAGCGGTGCGTTCAATCAGATGCGCAACTAAGCTCCCCAAGGGAAGCATATACATTACTCTAGGTCTGACTGCTTGCGTCACGCGTGCGTCTGAGCGCGTGCCGCTGCTGTCCCGGAGGAGATGCGGTAGACGCTTCACGCGTCTGTCAGCATTACTTCCTCCGACTTCCATCGTGAGCCGCCACCCAGACGGTACTCTCCGCCACGACCGTAAAGCAGGTGCGAACGCTAGCCGACGTGGAATAGTAGGAAAGGACGATAGGAGAAGAGGGTGAACGGTTGGATTGGCTGCATCTGGCTGGCATTGAAAAAAATCGTCATCATCATCATCATCAGCCTATATTTTATGTCCACTGCAGGACGAAGGCCTCTCCCTCCGATCTCCAATTACCCCTGTCTTGCGCTAGCGTATTCCAACTTGCGCCTGCAAATTTCCTAACTTCATCATCCCATCTGGTTTTCTGCCGACCTCGACTGCGCTTCCCTTCTCTTGGTATCCATTCTGTAACCCTAATGGTCCACCGGTTATCCATCCTACGCATTACATGACCTGCCCAGCTCCATTTCTTCCGCTTAATGTCAACTAGAATATCGGCTATCCCCGTTTGTTCTCTGATCCACACCGCTCTCTTCCTGTCTCTTAACGTTAGTCCTAAGATTTTTCGTTCCATCGCTCTTTGTGCGGTCCTTAACTTGTGCTCGAGCTTCTTTGTTAACCTCCAAGTTTCTGCCCCATATTTTAGCACCGGTAGAATGCAATGATTATATGAGGCGCTAATCAGCTTTTACTACTTCTCTCCTTGATTTTATCTGTCTTAAATTCTCTACATGTACACTTGGCCATGCATGTAACGCACCCGGTTCTATCAATATTTTACTCCATTTCTTCTCGACCACTCTAAACGTATGTTGTTTATATCGACCGCCGACCAGTTAATGCTCTCACCCGCTCAGAGTCCCAGTGCGTCTGGAAGGTGGACGTTCCCTGCTGTCCTGTCTTAGTGAATAACTTGACCATTCATTAGGATGTGCCAACTGCCATTCCGCGCCACGTGCAAGTGCGACACCTGCCTTCGAGAGAAACGTTAAATCGGACAATTGTCAGTTCTGTCCGGCGCCCTGTGAATTATCGCTTGCCGCGCCACACTTTTACACCTTCCTGGTTTTCAGTCAGGAGCGCACTGCTATCAGCCGAAAATCCCATGGCTTTTATCAACGCACATTTTAGTATTTATATGAAGCTAAACTTTCGTGAAGCGGTTAATTTAGTGCTAAGTGCGCCTGTTTCATTCCGGCGTCGTTGACATAAAGGAAACCGCAGTGCGTCCATGTTCTTGTGCACCAGTACTACGCAATGTGAAATCTCTTATGTTGCCTTGTATTTCATTTCTTTTTATTTATTTTAAATGTACCACCGCCTCCTGAGCTATTACCCGTTGTAGCTCCTTTATATTACGGTAATCGTCATCGTTATCATCGGCGGTCATCTTAAACAGATAGTTGGCGTTTCTACGATAGAAGTATACGGGCGAGTGTGTCCTAGTGGTCAGGGAAGTAGGCATACAAATGCTAGAACGGTTTGCTTTATTAAATTATTTCTCTCTTAATCACGCATACTTATTGCAGTGAGGGTATGCGCTTTACGACTGCGCCATTCCGTAGGAAACAAGCCAACCTAATGGGGTAGTATAGAAGACAGTGCTGTCCTGTACAGCAGCAGCACCCATCCAGCAGCCAAGATTGGGCATGTCCTGGAGGGACTGCAAAAAAAAAAAAAAGCTTCGCTTTATTGCCGCTTTGCAGATTATAGAAACGCATCGCCACGGTTACCGAAAGGGCTTCTCGTGGAAGAAAGATAAAAATAGCAGGGTCGTGCCGGGCAAGAAAACGAACAGGCCAGCGAACAATACGATGGCACATTTCAAGCCAAGTGTCCTCGGAGCCAGTGCCCGCCCCCGTGTCGAACAGCTAGCATAGTTTCCAAAGTTTACCCATAAATGTTAAGCTCGAACATTCTGGTGTAACATAAAGGTAGACGTATATCCCCATGCCATACGTGAATCAAGAAACCATGTGGGCACATCAGCAGACACAGGAAGTGATAATTTTTTCACAGCCGGAATTCTAAATGATGACAGCATACATTATATCTTATTCTAATCATCATCGTCATAAGCCTATGTTTATGTCCACTGGAGGACGAAGGCCCCTCCCTGCGATCTCCAATTACCTGTCTTGTGCTAGCTGATTCCAACTTGCACCTGCAAATTTACTAACTTCAACCCCACCTAGTTTTCCGCGCTTTCCTTCTCTTGGTATCTATTCTGTAACCCAAATGGTCCACCTGTTATCCATCCTACGCATTACATGGCCTGCCCAGCTCCGCTTTTTTTTTTGTTAATGTCAATTAGAATAACGGTTATCCCCGTTTGCTCTATGATCCACACCACTCTCTTCCGGTCTCTTAATGCTAGGCCTAACAAGTTTCGTTCCATCACTCTTTGTGCGGTCCTTAACTTGTTCTCGAGCTTCTTTGTTAACTTGCAATTCCCAAGTACGGGGAAACCAGCACCTCCACAAAATAAGGTTACGTGTAGCTGATGCCCAAGGCTATTTGAAATTTATTTACAGGGAAGCTAACGGAGGCAAAAATAGCGACGCTATGTCAAGTGGGAACACGTCGTCTTCCTTCTCCTGAGTGCAGCCACACTGTGGCGGCTGTTCCGTATCAATATATTAGCACCCGTAGAATGCAATGACTGTACGCTTTTCAACGACAGCGGTAAGCTTCCAGTCAGAATTTGGAAATGCCTGGCGTATGCACTCCAACCCAATTTTATTCTTCTGTAAATTACGTTATCATGATCAGGGTCCCCTGTGAGTAATTGACCTAGATAATGGTACTCCTTTACAGACTCTAGCGGCTGACTGACGATCCGGAATTCGTGTTCCCATGCTAGACTATTAAACATTACCTTTGTGTTCTACATAATAATCAACCCCACTCTTACACTTTCTCAGTTAACGTCCTCAATCATTTGTTGTAATTCATTCCCGTTGTTGCTCAATAGGACAATGTCATCTGCAAACCGAAGGTTGCTAAGATATTCGCCGTTGACCCTCCTTTCTGAAACGTTGAATACTTCTTCTAACCTTGCAGTGAATAGCACTGGAGAGATTGTGTTTCCTTGCCTGACCACTTTCCTAAAAGGTAACTTTCTACTTTTCGTGTGGAGCACCAGCGTAGCTGTGGAATCTTTTCAGCTTTTCCCTGGATATTCGCATATGCCTCTTGTACTCCTTTATTACGCAATGCCTCTATGACTACTACTATCGCTACTGAATCAAAGGCCTTTTCATAATCTATGAAAGCCATATAGAGAGGTTTATTGTACTCCGCAGATTTCTCGATTACCTGATTGATGACATGGATGTGATCCATTCTTAGAATATCCCTTCCTGAAACCAGCCTGTTCTCTTGGTTGATTGAAGTCGAGTGTTGCCCTGATTCTATTAGAAATTATCTTGGTGAATATTTTATACAGTAGTGAAAGCAAGCTGATGGGCCTATAATTTTTCAATTCTCTAACGTCTCCCTTTTTATAGATTATTATAAAGTTGGTATTTTTCCGGTTCTCTCGTGCACTTGAAGTCATCAGGCATTGCGTATAAATTGCGATAAGCTTTTCAAGCATGATATATCCTCCGTATTTTATTGAATCGACTGTTATTCCTCCTTCTCCAGCCGCTTTTCCCCAGGTCATGTCTTGCAAGGCCCTTCTAACTTCATCGCTAATTATATAAGGAGCCTCTGTATCCTGTGCATCACTACTTCGAATGAAAGTAGCTTGGCTGCTCTGGGAACTGTACAGGTCACTATAGAATTCTTCTGCTGCTTTTACTATGTCATCGAAATTGCTGATGATATTACCCTGCTTATCTTTCAGTGCCTGGTCTTGGCAACTTGCCTTTTCATATGCAAAGTTTTGTTCTCACTGATTTCTTGCTGCACCATACTTTACGGCTTCCTCAATCTATCCAACGTTATAATTTCGAATATCCCGTGCCTTCTTCTTGTTGATGAGTTTTTACAGTTGAGCGAATTCTAACTGATCTCTTCATTGCACACTTTCATGCTTTGCCGTTTCTTTATTACCTGCTTTGTTAATTGGGAGAGCTTACCAGCTGGTTGCCTTGGTGACTTACCTCCCACTTCTATTACTGCTTCTGAGATGGGCTTAGTTTCAGGTTCAATCGTTACCCCTATGTTATATTCATCTTTCTGTTCTAAAGTTGCATATTTGTTTAAGAGCATCAGCCTGAATTGGCGCACTTTTGCCCTTACTCCGTCTAGGTTGGCCAGTTTCTTCTTGACTAATTTTGCTGGTTCGCTCTTGAAATTGAGAGAAATCCTAGACCGCACTAACCTATGGTCACTGCGCTTTACCCTACCTAATACTTCTACATCCTGCACTATGCTGGGATCGGCAGAGAGTATGAAATCTATTTCATTTCTTGTTTCTCCATTAGGGCTTTTACAGGTTGCTACGCCTACTGAAGAAAGTATTCATCATTCGCAGCCTGCTCCTTTGCTCGAATTCTAATTGTACCAACATCTCTCCTCTAGTGTTCCTAGAATTGATGCCGTAGTTGCCAATTGCTTGTTCACCAGCCTGCTTTTCCCCACTTTTGCATTGAATATCTTGTTCTAAACAGATAACTGCTATTCGGGGCTCAGTAGCTGCCCCCACTATCCCTAGTACCCAGGCTACAAGCTAGTCGTAATGGCTATGCATCAAGCAGCTGCGCGCGCTCTGCACCGAAGTGCCTGTTGCGGATGGGTCACTTGCAGCTGAGAAGCGCCTTCCGCACCTCCTCCATTCATAGAGCATGGCTTCACCTGCCTCCGTACGAACCAGTGAGGTGCCTTGCCCCGTCGGGGATTCGCAAAAACTGCAGATTCCAGTTTGTTTACTGCACAAGGTGTCGGATCGGCCCACGCGTTGACATTTGATGAGATTTATGATGCTGAATTGTCGGAGTGGGGTTACAGAATGGATACCAAGAGAAGGGAAGCGCAGTCGAGGTCGGTAGAAAACCAGATGGGATGATGAAGTTAGGAAATTTGCAGGCGCAAGTTGGAATACGCTAGCGCAAGACAGGGGTAATTGGAGATCGCAGGGAGAGGGCTTCGTCCTGCAGTGGACATAAAATATAGGCTGATGATGATGATGCTGCTGAAGCAACGATATTATAGTGGCAAAGGGTTACTGGCGTAATAGTTACAATATCAGGCTTCCGGCCTGGATGTCGTATGTTCCAATCTGGCCATTGGACAGTGTTATTTATTTACTGATTTAATAAATTATGTATTTATTTATTTAAGATTTTATTTATTTATTTATTTATTTATTTATTTATTTATTTATTTATTTAAATGAATCACAACTGGGCAATACGGCCGAAGCAATGAGTGCGATTGCAATCTTGTTAGAACATTACACAGAAAGGAAGGCTGGTGGCATTAGGGGCAGCATGAATTGCGGTAAATGTAAGCTAGACAATAAACACGTGTTGCGTGACGTGCGCAAACGCATATGGACAGAAAGAAGTATATGACCCTGAGCAGCATCGGCTAGTATTACAGGGTCTTGTCGGCGTTGTTTTCTCGCGTCGGCCTAACCTTCCTGTACTCTGTCATGCTCACGACGGACACGATGTGTGTCTGCTGGCGTTTTTGAACTGCATGGTTTTGTCGGCGTTGTAGCTTAGCCTCGCCCTCGTGTAGGTGTCCCCGGTGTTGAGCTGCAGCGTGCGCCGCACACAAAGCGGGATGTTGTTCCTGCGTCTGGAGCTTGCAGTGGTCTTGGCGCGTAGGCGGGCCTTCCTTGCTTACTGCGATCTTACTGCGGCCTTCCTTGCTTCACAGGAGCTTCTCGGCTGACGTTCTGACAATTTACACGAGGAGGAATATTTGCGCTATGTGAGGGACGCTGTGCTTCACGGCAGAAACCCTGCACTGACAGGTACTAACGCGGCTACTACGTGTGGCAAAACGATGCCACAAGCAGGTGGGATCTGTACAGCCGAGTTGCTATTCTTTCCAGCAAGAAAATCTGTCTGAACTGAGGTCTTAGAACACAGCTGCTTGTGTGCACCAATCTGTGTGATCAGAATCCGAACACGCCTAGACACGTGTTCTTGAGAAAACGTACCAAAACTAAATAAATTAATATTTGTATGTGACATTACCGACAATGGCAAGAGATTGCATGGAGTGTTGATATAATTGATATTTAAATAAAACGCGCCAACCGCTTCGACTCACTGAATTGCACGGGGCAAATGCTTAAGGATGTTGGATTCCTCCAGCTGGCGCATGCACCCATGGTTTAATGATTAGAGCATCACGGTGATGCGCTACGGGTACTCTGTTCAAATCCCCATCGACGGCAGATTTTACGCTAGGTTGTTTGGCTTAAATACGTAAATGAATAAATTATATATAGATGTGGTGGCGAAAACTCTGCACGGGTTCCGTTGGTATACCGTAAAAAATAAACACGACGTACGGGGCAATATGGGATATATGGGATTCAGGAAGGGATATTATACGATGGATCATATCCATGTCATCAATCAGGTAATCGAGAAATCTGCGGAGTACAATCAACCTGTCTATATGTCTTTCATAGATCACGGCCACTGGATAAAAAAAAAAGGTGCGGCCTGCCGCGTCGGGCGCGCTGCTATGGTAGCGCACGTGACGGCCGTAGTTGCATTGTCGGCCGCTTGGCTGGGCCGAACGGCGCTAGCTGACGGGGATGGAACGCGTCGGCTTGCACGAGCGACGGCGTTCCAAGCGCGTTCCTGACGCATTTTACTATGCCGATGCCAGACAACAGCCCCCGGCGTGTGGCGCTTCGGCGGATCACACCGTTTTCGATGCACGTGGCAGGCCGCACCTTTTTTTTTTATCCAGCGGCCGTGCATACAATATGAAAAGGCTTTTGATTCAGTAGAGATACCAGCAGTCACAGAGGCATTGCGTAATCAAGGAGTACAGGAGGCATACGTGAATTTATTGGCAAATATCTACAACGATTCCACTGCTACTTTGGTTCTACACAAGAAAAGTAGAAAGTTACCTATCAAGAAAGGGGTCAGGCAAGGGGACCCAATCTCTCCAAGCTATTCACTGCATGCCTAGAAGAAGTATTCAAGCTCTTAGACTGGGAATGCTTAGGACTGAGGATCAACGGCGAAAATCTCAGTAACCTTAGACATTCGCCTATTCAGCAACAGTGGGGACGAATTACAACAAATGGTTGAGGACCTTAACCGAGAAAGTGTAAGAATGGGGTAAAAGATTAATATGGAGAAGGCAAAGATAATGTTCAATAGCCTGGCAAGGAAACAAGAATTCAGGATCGCCAGTCAGCCTCTAAAGTCTGTAAAGAAGTACGTTTATCAAGGTCAGTTACTCACAAGGGGCCCTGATGATGAGAAAGAAATTTACAGAAGAATAAAATTGAGTTGGAGGGCATACGGCAGACATTGCCAAATCTTGACTTGCAGCTTTCCACTGGCGTTGAAAAGAAAAGTGTACAATCATTGCATTCTACCGGCGCTAGCATACGGGGCAGAAACTTGGAGGTTAACAAAGAAGCTCGAGAATAAGTTAACGACCGCACAAGGAGCTATGAAACGAAAAATGTTAGGCCAAACGTTAAGAGACCGGAAGAGGGCGGTGTGGATCAGAGAGCAAACAGGGATAGCCGATATTCTAGTTGACATTAGGAGGCAAAAAATGAAGCTGGGCCGGCCATGTAATGCGTAGGATGGATAACCGGTGGACCATTAGTTACAGAATGGATACCAAGAGAAGGGAAGCGTAGTCGAGGAGGGCAGAAAACTAGGCGGGGTGATGAAGTTAGGAAATTTGCAGGCGCAAATTGGAATCAGGTAGCGCAAGACAGGGGTAATTGGAGATCGCAGGGAGAGGCGTTTGTCCTGCAGTGGGCATTAATATATGCTGAGGATGATGACGTGGAAATATATTCTTTTACTGTCAAACTGTCAAACGTGCAGCGGGACTCCTAGTTCGCGCTTCTCCAAAACATGCGGCGCCTATCTAGCGCCGCCTGCGCGCGGCTTCCGAACAATAGGGCACACTGGTGCGCACGAACGCGGAGAAACGCTTTATCCGTCAGCCGGGCTCCTCTCTCCCACTTCTGTCAGGACATGCTGCACCATGTAGTGGAACTGCCGCAGGTTAAGTGCGTGTGCTGCCTCCGAGACGGGAACCCTGGCGCGCCGGTGCCTGCGAACGCTGAGAGTGGTTCTCTCCGCTGGCCGCACACTCAGTGGCACAGAACTCAAGTGACCCAAGTCGGCGAGAGGTTCCTTGAAGAGCGGCACATACCCAGTGCAGCTGTGGCAGCCTGCTAATGCGTGTGGTTGCTGTCCTCGAGGAACCCCTGTGACGTGGGTTCTATTCCGCTCAGCATCGGAGAAATCAAAAGCATATTTTTCGTCATTGTAGAGCGGAACATTCGCGGTAACACATTCCTATAATCGGGGAGAACCTTAGAAGGCAGTGGCATTTGCCCCTCAAAGGCGGATGCGCACGAGCCTCCACCAATGGGTGCGCACTATAGACTGACGTCATGAGCCGGACGGCCGGTGACTCCACCGACGGAGAACATGGCAGCCCGCGCTTCGGCCTGGGCCGAGTCGCGTCAGCGGGTTTATTTCTTTAGACGCGGAGGCAATCGGTTGCCACGCTTCGGTCATATGGGCGAGACTTCTCCTGCCCTCTTAAGTTGTACCCGACTATAGTTACCTCAGTTGGCGTCAAAGAGGTTCATTGAAAACGGCACGCACCTACTGACAAATACCCAGTGATGTAAGTTGGAGACCAGCACAGACCGAGTGGCACAGACCTCGGTACTCCAAGTAGGCGTCAAAGACGTTCATTCAAAACGGCACACACTTACTGGTACATACCCAGAGAGATAATTCGGCATCAAAGAGACTTTTGGAGAGAGAGAGAAATAACATTTATTAGCCCCGAAGGAACTAAAGCCCAAGTCCGGGCCTCCTGGTAGGCTCATGCCTCTTGGCCCAGAACGTGCTTGACGTGCTGCACCAGAAGCGGCCATTTTTGGAGACCAGCAAAGACCGAGTGGCACATACCCAGTATTCCAAGTCGGCGTCAGAGTTTCTTTGAACAGCGGTACCTACCCAGTCATGCCTCTACAGGTACTGTTGGGTTTGGCGTTGGCTGATGGTTCCATCCCACTGCTATCAACCACCAACTGTTGGGACTCGTGTCCGAACGGTCATTACGAGTTTGCGTAGCTGGTGAGCTACCATGGTGCCGGGTGCTCAAGAGGTCCGGGGCGACGTGCAAGAAGTGCAAGAAAGAGTTTATTTACAGCATTTACATTTTGAGAGACTTAATGTACGAACACGAACGAGCACCCTCACAGCACTGAAGGTCCGCTTTTTAAGCTCTTGCTTTTCCCTTTTCTCTCGTAGGGGAATTCACTGGTGTTGTTTTCGTCCAATCACAATCGCCGAAGCGTTTGCAAAATCCCGCCCCTGACATTGCACCGCTCCACTCGATTGTGATTCTCTCCAATTCTCTCCATGGTTCCGCAACCGCCCCCATATACGGGCAACCACTTCGCGACTTGGGAACCTCAACTCTGATTCGTCCCCACGGAAATCCTGGTCATCGTCTCAAGCCAGCTCCTTTGTTTGACTGTCACAGTCCATATCGTGACGGAAAAGAGCAACGATGCCGTTTAACGATGCACGAATCCGATCACTAAAAATTCGTCTCGCCCATCAGCTCCGAGCTGTCGAACTGCTGAAGGCACGAGGCATAATTGCTCGGCCACTTGTCGGATGACGCTGATCTAGTCGCCAGCTCTCTTGCCTTGCAAAGACGAAGGGGTATGAAAAGCATTTCTACGCTGCAGGCTTGCCGGTGCAGCATCATTTGACGAGAACAGCCGCTGGGCACAACTGTGCTAAATGCCAATCGTAACAGTACCAATGCCGTCTTAAGAAAAGATTCGCTGAAGAGAGGCAGCGAAATGCGAAAACACCCGTGTACTTAGATTTAGGTGCACGTTAAAGAACCCCAGGTGGTCCAAATTTCCGGAGTCCCCCACTGCGGCGTGCCTCATAATGAATCGTGGTTTTGGCACGTAAAACCCCATAATTTATTTTTTTAGAGAGGCACGTATCTGCACATTGCCACATACACAGCGACCCAAGTTATTCCGACGGTTGGTTTCGAACCCTGTTACCTCAGCACAGCAGCCCGATGCGCTCCCCATTCGACTTTTGACCACCCAGTGATCCAGGTACGTGGCAAAACGATTAGATAAAGACAGACACAAACACCGTTGACATACTCTAAGAATGCTAGCGCATGCAAGCGCTAGAATGAAAAGCATGCATAGCATACCTGATTAACTCAAGCAGGCTAGGTGACCATTTGTCACAGGACCGTTTCAAAGGGGATGCCAATAAATCATCATCGTGATCGAAGCGCGAGAAAGGAACCCGGTTGCCGCATCACACGTTTCTCAGCGTTCTCACGCAGCGGCCCGCCGTGCATTTCGAAGTCCACGCGCAGGCTTCGTGGTGGCTTTTCTGGATGTCGCCGAGATTTCTTAAGGAAGCGCGAAAGAGGAGTCACGCTGCAGTACACGTCTCCTACATAACTCGTTTCAACGGTGGCAATACATTATGCCAGTTCTAAACGCATTACCATCGTCAGTCATCATGATATAGGTTCAGCCAATTTGTTTGGTATGCAATATCAGCAGACGTCCATGCAAAGTGGTCGAAGTAGCTAAAGCAAGCTATCGCTTTATTATTGCGCAATATGCGAGCGCTGAACAGAAATTGGGCTCCAATCCTTGCTGTGAAGGTGGTTGGCCAGCGAAGCTGTGGTATCACGTGATCCAATAGGCCAATGTGACGTAGCCTCGAACGGGATCCTGCTGAGCCTGACCACGACGCCGTTGTGCAAATTGACCTTGTTCGTTATGTCGTGCATCGTAGGGGTGCTGCTCTGCAGGTGTCCTGAATGTGTCTGGCTTGCTTTGGGCAGGAACCGCTGCGTCCTGCCTAGCCTGAGCATGACGTCGTTGTGCATATTGACGTTGCTATTCCCGTCGCCGCTCAGCGTGTTCATGCTGCTCATCGAGAGTCCTAACTATGCGTAGCCTTTCCATAGCGCTATCACAACACAAATGAAATCAATTGCTAGGCTTGTTCTTTAACATGTGAAATTGCAGTGACGTCACTCCCTGTTTCGTATGCTAACGTTGCCGCGAAGCGTGAACTACAGCTTATGCAACCGTGAGCTCTACCGGGAAACGCTTGCAGCGAGCGCTATGTGCGAAGGCGAGCTTTCTGTTTTTTTTTTTTTTTTTTCAATTTCCCCCGCATGGCCTGCGCCGCCGCTGCCGCGAATGCATGGAGGCGAGCGTCGTCTGGTGGTACTGCAAGGATACCAGCGGCGCACGCGGCACGCGCCTCCTGCTTTGATCCCTGGACCCCAGTAATATTCCGAATCGCCGTAAAACGGCCGCCTGCTCCACATATTGGAAGTGCTGTCTGCTCTGAATAGCCTAGTTTGCCGAATGCGTGCCTTTTTGTGCTCTTAGGCACGTGTCATGTTTTCCCTTGCACATTGCTTATCAAGACCTTGCCGAGAGAGGCCGTTGGAACTACGATTGTTATGCTGCCGTGAGGGTATCCAGTATCCTTTTCGAGACGTCACTTTTTCTAAACGCCCATCACAACTCTTTCTGATGGTGATCGCAGTATGAAAGTATTTAATATGACAGCGACGTGCATGGCGTTACCGTAGTGACGACAGCATGGATCGCGCTGCCGGAACGGCCGGTTGTCCGAGGTATTGATTATTTGCGTTCCTGAAGAGTAATTCTGACGTGTCTGAAAGCACGAAAAAACGCGCATGCACCCAAGCAATTCCCTTACAAACATGGGTTTGACCTTTCAGTCACCCGCGAGTCACCAACTAGTCACCCCTGTCACCTCCCTGTGGACTCGACCTTCCTGTATACCTAGTCTGTAGATTTTATGCAGACTCCGTGCAGACCGCCTGCGGACTTGTCTGTATAATGTGCGTGCACGCCCAGTGCGTGTGTCTGTGTGTGTATACGAGTATATATATATTCTGAACCACGACAGGTTTTATCATTACAAAAACGGTGAGTTTTTGCATTTTTACATTACGAAAACTTTACCACTGATTGCTATAAGCACTGTTTGACAATGGCAGTAACGGAAGCAATTAATTAATATTAATTGAAATGAGGTAATTGCTACATAACCTGCATTAAATACAGCAGTTGTACTATAGGTCGATTCACAGCCTGGATGTAAGCATACATATATACAGGGTGCCACACAACGCGATGCGATCGCCGAAAACATGGTCGCTTTTGGCGCCGGCCAACAGATGGCGGCACCGGGAGCACGGGAGCGCCGGTAAAATTGCAGGTGCTACTATTTTCCCGTCTTCAGCTGTCGGCATGTCGCTTCATGTGCGTGTGTAGTTTAGTTTATGTGTAGTTTATTCGTGTCTACGCTATGACGACTGAAAGTGTGGTGCTTTTTCTGTGTATTAATGATCCAAAACCCCTGGGACCATGTAATGTGCGTGCAGTATCTTTCGTGTGCTACGCCGACGATTATCGTAGTTAGGCCCGTTCGCACTTTCTTTGTTCCCGGCTCGTGAAAAGCCTCAGGTACTCTCGGTGCGCTCGTATCGGATCACAGTGCACGGAAGAATTTGTTGAAAGTCGTGCTATCACATGCTTTAGTTCATCCACAATTCTACAGTGTTTGCGCTGGATGGGCCGTGCACCGACGGTTCTTGCCGCGGTACCTGTACGATGCCGCGGAACCTGTGACACGAAGGAAGCGGTTGCCGAGTACGCCTGAAAGGTAAGTCCGGCGCTTGCGCGAAATCTTGTAGTCCGTGAAGTGTACATTGTTATACAGGTAGCAAGATGAGTAGTAAAGCCACAAAAATGATAGATGTGCTTTCCGAATATTCGTTGCTTTGTGACAGTGCAGATATAGCATATAGTTTTATGAAAATTGCCCTGAAACGTGTTGTCGTTGGCTGAAGCTTTATCGTTTATTTGCTTTCTTCTATGATGTGTGCTAGCGCTGGGGATTGTTTGAACTTAATGGGCACAAAAATTCAAGCAGGAAAAGTTACCGTTGGTGTCCGTAATTTATCAGCGAGAAATATCGTATACGTATTTCAAGAAATACGTCGATGTGTCGTTTTCACGGCTAATGACTGCGTGAGATGGCACCCGATTGCTGTGTCTGACGCATTGCCAAATTTTAGCTTATATCCAAATTGTTCTATTCATAGAATGTCGTCAGACAGCCTGCATTTCTTGTGTTGGATGTCCTGTGGGTTCTCGTGTATTTGTAAAGGTTTCTGATTTTACTAAGACGCCGAGATTTCAACAGCAATGATTGTCTTTAAACGAAATATTTTTTTCTCTCTCTCCTGAAAAGGAGGGGGTCTGTTCTTTTTCAGCGCATCGTCCTTTGGGACAGTGCTTTGTTGCGCCGCATAAAGAAATTAGGTTTTGGAACGTTTTTCATCTGCTAAAGAAGTTTCTTCATAGTACAATTCACATTTCACTTACTACAGATCTGCGTTTGAGTGAAGCTTTTGATAGTAGATTCATGTTTGTTGCAGTGCCATTTACATGCTAAATAACCGCCCGTGTTGTAATAATCGGACATTTTTACAGCCAGATGCAGCTTCCTGGAGCTGGTTGTACCAGACTTTTCACAATATAACATGATGTTGTTAAATAACAAGTTTGCAGTTTAAACAGAGATTACAGTAAACTGAAAATTTTTTATTGTTTAGGAAAGTCACGATTTTGGTGAGCCAGAGGCATCTCTACACCCCATACGAACCACAGGCACTTCTGCAACCTGATAACACGACTAAGCGTCTGATCTTCATGCTGCGACAAGGTGTGTGCAAAACGGCCACTGCTACTTACATGAGCTGTAGGTTTTGTTGGTATAATTCATACCTAGCAACTCTCCTGAGTTGCCCGACAAAAGAGGAGGGTTTTGGTTACCTTTATTGTTACAATTTTTTGTAGACTGCTAACATCCGTGCCTGCACAGATTCTGTGTTCTTAGTCATATTTGCCTAAGTAGTCAAAACTGTGTATACCTTTTTTTTTGGTGGTGGGTATTGATTCCCATAATACTACAGAGAAAGGTACCTCAGATCAAAAAGCCACAAAAGGTGGTTTTAAAGTGTTCGAAGCCCGGAATTCAACATTCAATTCAATACGGCACTCTGGATTCCAATTCATCTCTATTCCGGGTCGTCTCTGTCGACTTACCAAAATTCAAGAAATTTTTCAAGCTGCGTAACCGTTGTATTTTGCCAATATACGGCAAGACATTGTTTCTGATATTGTTTCAGGGTTGTACTTCCCAAGATATGTCCCTAAATTATATCTCTAATATTCATTTTCCTTCTTTTACAGAATACACATACAGCAAGTTCAAGTGCGCAGACCTCAAATTGAAGAGGGCATAGGCTCCATGCTGCAGAAAATGGGGCCCAAGAGCGACTCCTCTTCCAATGAATCAAGTGGAGAGTAGATATTCTGACTCACTACTTCATCGTTCGTTGTGCTGGGGCAGGCACTGTGACACGCAAAAGGTAGTGGAAACAAAAACACATGACAAGTGAAGCGCGAACTGTCAACTGAGTTTGGTGAAGAAGAAGGAAGAACTTATACCCGTAGACACTATCATCAGCTGGCTACGGGTTATATGTGCTAAAAAGGAGGATATAAGATAATCATAATGAATCAGAACTGACAAGGCGACGTACTTGAATCATATCGAGCAGATATTATGTTGGTAATTGAGTGACGATGAGGTAGAGCCACAGACGGCTCGCTCACGCAGGCTTCAGCACCAGCCACAACTGTGCAAAATGATTCCCATATCTATCTCGTCACTTTGCGCTTGCTTCTGAGTAGGATTTCCGCGCTGTGAGAAGATGATGTGCAACCGCATCTTGAGCAGTGCACAGCCAAGTTGCCTGTGCATTTACTTGGCTGAGAGCATATCTGTGATCCCAGAGCTTCTGATTCCAGCAGCGGTGCATAACGTAAGCGCAGTTGCATGTGAGCGGTACTTTGTCAATGACTCCCGCTTCGCACGGTACATGTCCCCAATTTTTCATGTGCGAAGAGGCAGTTGTTTATAAGATACCGCTCACATGCAACCATGGTTACGTAGGATGAATGTCCTGATGCTTGAATCAGAGTCTCTGGGAGCACAGATATACTTTCAGCCTAGTAAATGCACCAGTCAACTTAGCTGCGCACTGCACGATATGCGGTTACACACCGTCTTTTGAAAGTACGAAAATCCTGCTCAGAAGCAAGCGCGCAAAGTGATGAGAGAGATACGAGAAGCATTTTGCATGGTTGCGGCTGCTGCTGCAGCCTGCGTGAGTGAGCCACCTGTGTCTCTATCTCATCATGAAACTCAATTTCAAACATAATATCGCCTCTATATAATTCGAGTGGGTCACCTTGTCTGTTCTGATTCATTCTAATTATTATTTCTCTGCCCTTTTTAATGCATGTAACATCCAACTGAAGCTAGCGGCTATGAGTATAAATCCTTACTCATTGAACTCGGCTGACAGTTTGCGCTTCACTTGTGCGTTTTAGCTTTCACTAACTTGGTGTGTCACAGCGCAACAAACGATGAAGCTAAACTAGAGCATATTTGAGCTTTGCGTACCTTGCTCACTACTTCATTCCTTGGAAGATATATTTTTGGTTCGAGCCAGGCAGCCATGAAGAAATCACAGACGAATAAAGAGTGCAAAGAATACTATTGCGTCTGTTATTTCAGTGCATGCGTGCATGCATGCCAGTTCCCGATAGGTGGGCTACACAGATTCTCCCAAATGTCTGCTCATTTGCTGCATCCTGTGACCACAGTCTCGACAGACTTTCTACAGACATGCTGCATCCTGCGACTACACAGGCTGTGCAGACTTTCTGCAGAAAGAGTGTACCAATTGCCCGCTGGGAGGTGACAGGGAATGACAGATAGCCTGTCACCTGTCTGTACGTATTCTGCATCCCGGGTGACAGAGTATGTAAGATTTCTGTCGCAATACTGCAACTTTGTAAGGGAAGTCTCTCGGAAGCAGGCGCATCGGTAATAGGTGTTGATAGCAGCCATTTCACCGCGTTCTCTCGCGTAGTCCGTAAATTCTACTCGTTTTTACGTGATACATGTGTGTGCAAAATATCGTGTGGCAGTTCTATAAGGTTTTGCACTGCTGCCTACATGATGTTTTATAATGTACCTCGCCACTGCCTGCAGGAGTTTTCACACACCTAGAATGTCCATGTGTATCATATAACGTTCTTACCCCATGATCTCATTCTGTTAAAATCATAATCTGCGCATTAGCATCTCATGCGCAATACACATTTCAGTGACACGAATGACCAGAACTTCGTGGTGGTGTGCATTATCAGCCTGCTGCTCTTGGGCACAGTCGCTGTTGTCTTCTTCCTCCTGTCGTCGGTGGTACGTGGTGAGTGAATCGACGCCTATGCACGTGAGAACGGCTCCCAGTGTGCGCGTGCCCCAGCTCTCTCTGCAGCTGCCGTGACGAAGGGAGTTCCCACCCCTGCGCGGCAATTCTGCGTGTATTCGCAGGCTTCTTTCACGCTCGGAAAAACATATTTATGTAGCACGTATTCAGCAACAGAAAGCTGTATCGGGATTTTTTTTATGTTGCTCTGCAATCTTCTCATTTTCACTTTGATGATTAGGACAGTAATTCTCCAGTAAGGTAATTAATTGCAAATACCTGATGAAATCTGAGTAACGAAAATGTACTGGCGGCTACTGCACTGTACAGAAAACAATACGCACTAGGTTTGCTTCGCGTAACGCCGTTCCTCTTTTTTAAATCGTGCAGCGTAATAGCTGGAGCACACTGTATATATATATATATATATATATATATATATATATATATATATATATATATGAACGAGAAAAACGGGAACCGTGGGGCCCAATTATTATGAACCATATTAAGAAGCCAACGGCGTCTTATGATGCGATGTTTGTAGATATATATATATATATATAGGAACGAGAAGAAAGGGAACCGAGGGGCCCGATGTTTTTTATTTATATCATAAGGAGCCAACAAACGACACCAAGGACAAGATAGGGGAATTACTTGTACTTAATAATTGAATTAAAGAAATGATAAATGAATGAAAATGGATGAATAAACAACTGGCCGCTGGTGGGGAACGAACCCACGTCTTCGCATTACGTGTGCGATGCTCTCACCATTGCGATACCGCGGCGCCGTTTTCCCATCCACTTTCTGGGGTATTTATGTCTTACAACTAGAAATAACCCTGGGAGTGTTAGCCAGCGCCACCACTCACAAACCTATGCGGCGGATGTGGAACATCCTTTGTGCCGCAGGCGTCACGAGTGCGTGAACTTTTTGGGTGAAGGCAACTGGTCAATAAATCCACATATGCTACCTGAAGGCACCAATGTTCCTGGATTCAAGCCCTAGTTATCTAATCAACGAGAAGAAAGGGAACCGAGGGGCCCGATTTTTAATAATCATATCATAAGAAGGCATGGTTTGTGAGTGGTGGCGCTGGCTAAAACTCCCAGGGTTAGTTCTAGTTGTAAAACATAAATACCCCAGAAAGTGGATTGGAAAAACGGCTGCGCTGTCACTCAATGGTAGGAGCATAACACGCGTAATGTGAAGACGTGGGATCGTTCACCATCTGCGGACAGTTGTGTTTCATCCATTTTCAGTTCCATTAATTTATCATTTCTTTAATTCAATTAGTAAGTACAAGTAATTTCCTCTATTTTGTCCTTGGTGTCATTTTTTGTTGGCTTCTTATGATATATATATATATATATATATATATTGTGAGCATTATATTACCCCTTCATGTTCTTCATCTATATATACTCATCATCATGGCCAGCGTCATTGGCTTCGGCGCGCGGCCTGAATAATAAAACCGTCGAGGTTGGACAGCTGTCTCGCAAGTGGTGGAGGCTGCTATCGATCCCTTGGTCCTCTAGGACTTCCGAGTTTCTCTGGAGCTTCGTTCCGGTCGCCGCTTGCCCCGTCTTTCCGCCACCATGCCCCAAGAAGATCCACCAGGAGCCCCCAGCGTCACCGTCTCTACCCCACCGGCCGTTCCTTCATGGACCGTCAGCGCGCGGCAGCGCGATCCCACCATGTCCGCTGGCCTTCCTAGTGAAGACGTTGACGACTGGCTGGACAATTATGACCGAGTGAGTGAGCCTAACCGGTGGGATGATTTTCACAAGCTTCGGAGCGTCGCATTCTACCTCACTTACTCCAACGCTCACTTACTCCGCCTGCAAATCCCGAAGAGCCTCGCAACTACCGTCCAGGGCGCCGGCGCTCGCCTTCCCCTCTCCGACGCTCGACATCACCTCTGCTACCGGCCTCCCGCACTCCTGACTACCGATCGGAAAACTAGATGATGCAGTTTTTGGAGGGAAAGCTGCATGGCCCGCACAGACTACAATTCCTCCAGTGTGCCCGGCCAATACTTGATTAGTGTGTATAGAAGGTGTACCCATTCCTGCATTGATTGATACGGGCGCAGCTATTTCTGTTATTCACGCTGACTTATGCTCTCGTCTACGCAAGGTTACTACACCTTACAATGGAGCTATTCTACATGGCGCCAAGAAGGTTGTGATTCAGCCATCGGCGCAATGCACCGTTCGAGTCTCGATTGACGGGATTCGCCACCATATTCAGTTCGCAGTGTTGACTTCCTGTGCTGACATGCTTATACTGGGGTCGTACTTTCTCTCTTCGGCGTCCGCTTTCATTTCGTGCCGTCAACGCCTCGTTAACTTGACCGAGACCGACAATTCCGACGACGTGCCCGACCCGCGCCTTCGCTTACGAACTGCTGACCATTGTATGGTGCCTCCTGGCCGCGAACAACTTCTTGTAGTTAACTCTGACATCGCTGATGGTGACGTTTTAGTTGTACCATCAGCTCGTTGCCTATCCAAAGGGATTGCTCTGGCACCTAGCCTTGGTCGCTTCACCAACGGTACGGCCACTTTGGCTGTACTCAACACAACCACTGAGCCAGTACTTCTTCCTAAAGGCGCTGTTGTAGTTTGTGTCTTGGACACTCAGCCTGCCTCTGTGCTTACCTCCACTACTGCTGTTTCACAGGCACCTACAGCTATAGATACGGCCCCTGCTTCTGTTCTCGCTAGTGCAATCAGCGCTGATCTAACGCCACAGCAGACGGAAGAGTTACTGGCGTTGTTATCCAAGCATAAAGACTCCTTCGACGTGCACTCTCCTCTTCTGGGACAGACTTCTGCAACGGCTCATCGCATACACACAGATGGAACTTCCGTCGTGCGCCGGCGGCCATATCGTGTTTCTTCCGCCGAACGCCAGATTATCGATACCCACGTTGCCGACATGCTGAAACGAAGCATCATCCGCCCTTCCTCAAGCCCTTGGTCGTCACCTGTCGTTTTGGTGCGTAAGAAAGACGGCTCAGTGCGATTTTGCGTAGGCTACCGTGCCTTGAACAATATAACCCGCAAATATGTATATCCACTGCCCCGAATCGATGATGCGTTAGATTCATTACAAGGCGCGGAGTATTTCACCAGCCTTGATCTACGCTTCGGATACTGGCAGATCCCCATGCACGAAGAAGACAAGGAAAAACCGCCTTTGCCACACCCGATGGCCTTTACGAATTTAACGTAATGCCTTTTGGCCTGTGTAACGCTCCCGCCACGTTTGAGCGGATGATTGACACCGTACTACGGGGCCTAAAGTGCAAGACTTGCTTTTGCTACCTTGACGACATCATCATATTTTCGTCGACCTTCCATCAGCACTTGCAGCGCTTCGACGAAGTCTTGCACATGCCTCTCTGCTGCTGGCCTTCAGCTGAATACAAAAAAGTGCCACTTCGCCAGCAAAACCATTAAAGTACTCGGACACCTTGTCAGCAAAGAGGGCATTCGACCTGACCCCGATAAGATTACCGCTGTCCTACGCTTCCCCAGGCCTGAACGCGCGAAAGACTTGCGTAGCTTCCTTGGCCTAGCCTCGTATTTCCGGCGCTTGATACGTAACTTTGCCACCATTGCGGCGCCGCTCCATCAACTACTTCCTTCCGGAGCTCCCTATGTATGGTCGCACGAATGCCAAACTGCTTTTGACGCCCTCAAGCGTGCCCTCACGTCCGAACCTGTGCTTTGTCATTTCGACAACACCGCACCCACTCTTCTACATACTGACGCCAGCGGCCATGGTATCGGCGCTGTTCTTCTGCAACGTCAGCAAACTTCCGAAGAACGTGTGGTCGCATACGCAAGTCGCACGCTAACACCTGCAGAGAAAAATTATACGATTACCAAGCAAGAGTGCCTTGCCGTTGTTTGGTCCGTCCAAAAATTCCGGCCTTATCTGCAAGGCCGTCACTTTACGGTCGTTACTGATCACCACGCCTTGTGCTGGTCGGTGACGGTAAAAGTTTTAACGGGACGTCTCGGCCGTTGGATACTTCGTTTACAAGAATACGACTTCGACGTCACCTACAAGACTGGGAAGAAACACCAGGATGCCGATGCTCTCTCTCGTTGTCCCCTACCACCGTCTTCAAACACTGCCTGCTTACCACCTTCCATGAGCAACCCGCCGGACGTCTCTCCTGCATTTCCTTCACTCGCAGCTCTCGACCGGCTGCCACCTAGCCATTCTCATACGTTTGCAACTTGCCAACGTAGTGACCCCTACTGCCACTCCGTTATGGAACGTATTCGGGGATCCTCTCGCACACCTAACGCTCGACTCCGTCGGCAGTTGAAGAACCACAAGATTGAAAATTCGGTGCTATACCGGTACGTGTTTCATCCCGAAGGACACCGTTGGGTCCCTGTAGTTCCCCGATCACTTCGGACCCAGATACTTGAGACCTTTCATGACGATCCCACTGCCGGTCACTTTGATTTTCATAAAACCTATGAGCGAATTCGCAGCCGCTTCTCTTGGCCTGGACTTGCAACAAGCGTAGCAAAATACGTGGCTTCCTGTTCGATCTGCCAACACCGCAAACAACTGACCTCACCTCCGGCTGGAGTGCTACAACCTGTCCCGTGTCCTGAAGCTCCTTTCGCAGTCGTTGGTATCGACTTGTATGGAGCACTACCCTTATCGGCTGGCGGTAAACGATGGATTGTCACAGCTGTAGACCACTTGACACGGTACGCTGAAACAGCCGCACTGCCTTCCGGTTCCGCAGCGGAGGTTGCATCCTTTTTCTTGGAACCCATCTTTTTACGACACGGAGCCCCACGTATCCTTTTGAGGGACCGCGGCAGGGCCTTTCTGTCTAAACTTCTCGACGATGTTCTCCGTGCGTCCAATACCATGCATAAAACGACTTCCAGCTACCACCCTCAAACTAATGGCCTCACAGAGCGCTTTCATCGTACGCTGTCCGACATGATTTCAATGCACATCAACCCTGATCACACCAATTGGGATGTTATTCTCCCATTCGTCACCTTCGCTTACAACACGGCCGTCCAACGCACAACGGGGTACTCGCCCTTCTTCCTTGTGTATGGTCGTCAACCGATCACTATCCTCGACGTCTCTTTCTTTGACGTCCCCGTGCCCTCGTCCACATCAATGTGTGAACAATTTGTTTCGCGCATTGCCCAGTGTCGCCAACACGCCCGCCTCAACACCGACGCCAGTCAACAAGACCGCAAAACTCGCTATGATGCATCCCACCGTGTCGTTTCCTTCCAGCCTGGCGACGAAGTGTTGCTGTGGACTCCAGTTCGCGTTCCTGGCTTATGCGAGAAATTTCAGTCCCGTTTTGTCGGGCCCTACACTGTTCAGGAACAGACTTCGGCAGTTAACTATCGTGTCACGCCCGTTGTTACGCCTTTGGACGGCCGCTGCCATACCACAGAGATTGTGCATGTTTCACGTTTAAAGCCTTTCATACGGCGTTCGCCGCCATAGCCAGCGGCCAGGTTGGCCGCTTCCATGCGCGGGGGTAATTTGTGAGCATTATAGTACCCCTTCATCTTCTTCATCTATATATACTCATCATCATGGCCAGCGTCATTGGCTTCGGCGCGCGGCCTGGATAATAAAACCGTCGAGGTTGGACAGCTGTCTCGCAATATATATATATATATATATATATATATATATATGTGTGTGTGTGTGTGTGTGTGTGTGTGTGTGTGTGTGTGTGTGCGTGTGTGTGCGCGCGTGCGTGCGTGCGTGCGTGCGGGCGTGCGTGCGTGCGTGCGTGCGTGCGTGCCTGCGTGCGTGCGTGCGCGCGCGCAAAGACGGAACTTTCTGAATAGAGAGCTCTCACGAGAATGTGATTTTTTTCAGAAACATTATTATTGGGAACGTCGTATGTCAGCAAATACGTTGTGTATTAATTTTACCGCTATTTAGTTAAACACACTAATTAATATATTTCATTAGCGCAGTTCTGTGGCTACCGACAATTTAAAGTTAGCAGCTACTGAAAAGCTGATCTTATATTAGTTTTCAAATCGGGCGATAAGTCCTTCTCCGAAGACCTGCAGCCCGAGACAGTGCGCGCCAGTTTTCTCGCTGGGAGACTGAAACTGGACGCTAGAGGAGTGCAGGAAACCACCTGCACAAGAAACGTCAGCTTCTAACGTCTTCTGACGTCTACCGGTATGCGCCACGTAAGCCGAAGCATCGTTGTGGCACGCCTTGCGTACTTACTATAGACAATTCGTAAATTGCAATAGTTGCCGTAAAGTACATAAAATGTAGTTAGTAATTTTTGATAATTAGGCAAGAATGCATTTAGGAATGCTGGAGCTAGTAATGTGCGCCTGATTTAGTAATCCAGCTAAATGAATAGTATTATGCTATCTGTACAGGTGATTTAAAAAAATATATATACAGGGTGTTTCAGCGAACACTTTCAGAATTTATTTAAGGTTGCCTGTGGCAGATAGCCCAATTCAAGTTAATGAGCAGGTGTACTCGACGAGGCGGAAATTACTTGCACAAGAAATTGAGATGCATAATTGACTAATCAACAGAAATTCACTAATTAAATTTTAAACTAATTACCTGATGGCCCATATTGCAATTTACACATTGTAGCTGGGGAGTTCGCAAGACGGATCCACTTGGAACGAATTCTCGGGATGACACCAGTTTCGAGATATTAATTCCCGAACTTTGCGGAGAAATGCATTGGCGTTCCAGTTAATTGTGTGCTTCAATGCATAAAGCGACATTTTAAGAATTTAAGTGGAACGCCAATGCATTTCTCCTCCAAGTTCAGGAATTAATATCTCGAAACTGGTGTCATCTTGAGAATGAATTCCAAGTGTATCCGCCTCGCGAACATCAAGGCTACAATTAGTAAATTGCAATATGGGCCATCAGGTAATTAGTTAAAAACCTAATTAGTGAATTGTGTTAATTAGTCGATTATGCATTTCAAGTTTTTTTGCAAGTAATGTCCGCCTCTTCGAGTGTACCAGATTAAACCATAATTGGGCTATCTGCCACAGGCAAGCTTTAAGATTTTTGAAAGTGTTCGCTGAAACACCCTGTTATTATATATATATTTATTATATATATAATATATTATATATATATGTGTGTGTGTGGGTGTGTGTGTGTGTGTTGTGTGTGTGTGTGGTGTGTGTGTGTGCGCGTGCGTGCGTGCGTGCGTGAGTGCGTGCGTGCGTGCGTGCGTGCGTGCCTGCGTGCGTGCGTGCGCGCGCGCAAAGACGGAACTTTCTGAATAGAGAGCTCTTCACGAGAATGTGATTTTTTTCAGAAACATTATATGGGAACGTCGTATGTCAGCAAATACGTTGTGTATTAATTTTACCGCTATTTAGTTAAACACACTAATTAATATATTTCATTAGCGCAGTTCTGTGGCTACCGACAATTTAAAGTTAGCAGCTACTGAAAAGCTGATCTTATATTAGTTTTCAAATCGGGCGATAAGTCCTTCTCCGAAGACCTGCAGCCCGAGACAGTGCGCGCCAGTTTTCTCGCTGGGAGACTGAAACTGGACGCTAGAGGAGTGCAGGAAACCACCTGCACAAGAAACGTCAGCTTCTAACGTCTTCTGACGTCTACCGGTATGCGCCACGTAAGCCGAAGCATCGTTGTGGCACGCCTTGCGTACTTACTATAGACAATTCGTAAATTGCAATAGTTGCCGTAAAGTACTTAAAATGTAGTTAGTAATTTTTGATAATTAGGCAAGAATGCATTTAGGAATGCTGGAGCTAGTAATGTGCGCCTGATTTAGTAATCCAGCTAAATGAATAGTATTATGCTATCTGTACAGGTGATTTCAAAAAATATATACAGGGTGTTTCAGCGAACACTTTCAGAATTTATTGAAGGTTGCCAGTGGCAGATAGCCCAATTCAAGTTAATGAGCAGGTGTACTCGACGAGGCGGAAATTACTTGCACAAGAAATTGAGATGCATAATTGACTAATCAACAGAAATTCACTAATTAAATTTTAAACTAATTACCTGATGGCCCATATTGCAATTTACACATTGTAGCTGGGGAGTTCGCAAGACGGATCCACTTGGAACGAATTCTCGGGATGACACCAGTTTCGAGATATTAATTCCCGAACTTTGCGGAGAAATGCATTGGCGTTCCAGTTAATTGTGTGCTTCAATGCATAAAGCGACATTTTAAGAATTTAAGTGGAACGCCAATGCATTTCTCCTCCAAGTTCAGGAATTAATATCTCGAAACTGGTGTCATCTTGAGAATGAATTCCAAGTGTATCCGCCTCGCGAACATCAAGGCTACAATTTGTAAATTGCAATATGGGCCATCAGGTAATTAGTTAAAAACCTAATTAGTGAATTTGTGTTAATTAGTCGATTATGCATTTCAAGTTTTTTTTGCAAGTAATGTCCGCCTCTTCGAGTGTACCAGCTCATTAACCATAATTGGGCTATCTGCCACAGGCAAGCTTTAAGAATTTTTGAAAGTGTTCGCTGAAACACCCTGTGTGTGTATATATATATATATATATATATATATATATATATATGTGTGTGTGTGTGTGTGTGTGTGTGTGTGTGTGTGTGTGTGTGTGTGGTCTAAAAAACACTCCCGGTATGATTGCGGAAGCCTATATTCATTGCGTCTGTGAAAACCTGGTGACAGCGCGTGCAGCTGATCCCCGTTCTCGCATTGTACCATGCAGGTGGCGACGACGATAACGACATCGCGGGTGGCGGGGGCCCCTTCACGGATAACACAGACCGCCCGTTTCCGGTCATATACGGCGGATCCAGACCGAAACGGCGCACCACACCGCGGAGTACGCAAACCCCGCCACCCACAGGTATGTGTCCAGGCTAGATATTTCCAGGCGACGGCAAGTTACGCGACGGCTCGTGCCGCCAGTGCTAAATAACCTCGCGTATCCAATGTCATTCAGCATTGGCTTACTGGCTAGAGCGTTCTTATGGTGAGGCCTTGATACCTTAATGCGCCAGCTGCAATCCTGTTTAATGCTGAACGCAGAAGCGCTCAAGTACACCAGCGCTTTCGTACGGGATTTAGAAGCACAGAAACAAACCACAGGTGGCCTCTCGCAGCTCAGGTGTGTGATAGAGTCGACCGATGGGTCGGTCACTCACGTCTTCAATAAGTAAGCTCTTGAAACGGAGCGCAGCCAGACTTGAACATTCGCCTTCTTTTTTATGACGCTGCTTCCGCTCAGCCGACTGCGTCATAGGACCATGCACGTGTTTGGAGGAGCGTACCAAATGATGGACCATAGGTTTCATAACGTGTCACCTAATTACTGGACAACGGAATCTGATGACTCTGCAGATAATGTATGTTGTGACATAAGAACCTAGTAGGGAAGCAGTCGTGTTATCACAGTGCGCGCTTCAGTCAGCTAATAAAGAAAACCTACATTCCTACGTTGAGTCGCCCTCAGAAGACAGTATTTATCAGCGCTAGTGAGAAAGCTTGGGAGCATTTGCATGCTTTGAAAACGATGGATCGCTGGTTACTCCTTTTGCGAAAGTATTTTTATATAAATTTTCAGGTTCGTCCTTCCAGAATTAGTACATTCACTCTGTTGAACAGTTGCCCATTTACAGTGAACTGATTTCATTAGAAGAAACAGAAACTATCAGCGCTGGAGTTTAACAATGGGATTCCGGTGAAACGAATTGCCAGTACCGGCCCAAAACGTTACAGCGTAACCAGTGGCCACGTCACCATTCGGTATGCTTCTGGAACGTGCCCTTCTCTTCGAAATGCAGTGGTAATTATGAAGCCCCCACTGCAGATGCAAAACAGTCTGCCGCAAATTTTTAGAAGGGGAGCATGGGTTTTAAGCAAACACGACTGCAAATTCGGGAAGAGAATGCTATGTCTAAATAATTGTCCTTAGATTTACGCAAACGACAGGAGCTCATTCGTGGCAGACAGCGACGCTCTTCTAAGGGGAAGGTTGTACAGAAAGTTGAAATGGCCGGAAAGTTCCTATTTTAGTATCGCTGAATCGCGCGCATGCAGAATAGGCTTAAGTGTTGGATCGATAAACGGCGAAGTTTCCGTTGGACGCCAGTGGGAGCCCTCTTTCTGTCTGTTGCGTCCCGCTGACTTTATGACACTTTCACTACGAATACGTCATGAATCCCCACCTCAACCACCCTTCTCAATGTGATCCGCCGTCATGCCGTGAAACGCTGTTGTGACCCCCTCCACTACGCCACCACTGCAGCTGCACGACATTCGCTGTGGAACTTACATTTACAGCTTCGCTGCAAAACTAAGCGCGGATACTATGTGCCTGATGCCTGATATATTACGGGTGACTCGATGGGCAGTGAAGTTCGCCGCACGTGGTTTTTTAATGACTGCTGATGGTTACCACGCTGAAACGGGTGCCGATTCGCGAAGTGATAAATTAATTAATTATAAATACTAACGACCATGTGATGGTCACAAGGAATCAAGCTACATTTTACAATACATCTCAAGAAAATAAACAAAGTATGCGTCGTGCAGGCCCGTAGCCAGGATTATTTTTCGGGGGGAAAGGGGAGTCCACTTGCTGAAGGCCTTGGCTATTTGAGGAAAGCAGCTATGTTTCAGTGATTATTTTCACAAAAAATTGCAGTCTGTAAATTATGTGACTGTTTTAATACTATTTTATTAAGAGTGGACAGTGCGAAGCGAGCCGTGCGTAGACTTGTGGCTGAAGAAGGGGGGGTCGGAGGGGAGGGTCACAGTGGTGACAAAGTCGGGAGCTCAGCCGCGTCCCTCTCTGTATATCGAGTTCCAACAGTCGGGTGCGGTATCCTCTGCTCTTTTTTGGTGCTCAGGGTCGCTTGCGCGGCGGCCCGTTCGACCGATGGACCGATGTACTCAGTGCCGTAGGATATGGGCACGGAAAGATCAAAATTTCAGGGGGCTAATTCAGTTGTCGATTGCATGGCAAAGGCCTGACGCATAGTTCGCTGCAGCAAATATGCCGCTATTAGACCGGGATCACGGACCGCGTTCGGCAGCAACAGTGGCGTGTGTCGGTCGAAGAACGCGGTGTTTACGGCTGTCTTTGCGTGTCCCCTTAGAGGCGCCACTGCCGGTGACGACAAAACCGCCGACGACGACGACGACGAGAAAGACGACGACAAGGACGACGACAACAACGACTACTACGACTACCACGACCACAACTACTACAACGACAACTACCACGACGACTACCACGACAACTACTACTACGACTACCACGACCACAACGACGACTACCACGACAACGACTACACCAAAGCCTACGACTACTAAATCAACGACAACCCCCTGGCCAAATGGTAAGCCACGCATGATTTCTATTGCGCAAGAACACGCTTGTACGTCGAAAAGTGAAATGAGCTTTAGTTTTCTTGGCAGAAACCCAAAATGGGGGCTTAAAGGGACCTTGAAACACTTGCTTGAGGCCACCGGTTTTGCTCGATACCTTTTATCAGCACGTCAAAGAACAGGGCAACAGCCAAAAATGAGAATTTACGCACACAAATAATGGTTATCGTGTGCAAAGTTTTCAAAAATACAGGCTAACTGATAGCTACCATGGAGCAGAATTTTCGCCACAGTTCACTCTCTTGACAGCGTAGAACTGCGGCACCGAATAACAGCTGCTCAGCAGGTATTCGTGACCTATTTGGTTGGCCATTATTGTTAAAAACTCGCGCACTATTAGAGACATTGACGAACTCGCAGTCACACAAAGATCAGCGCTAATTTTGTGTGATTTAGTGTTCACCCATACCTGAACTTGTACGCTCCCTCTATAAAAACAATAATAACGGGCCATTGTTGTCACGTACCGGAAGTAGGCACGCGATGGTTACGCGATGACCTTGTAGATGGTGTCAAAATGGCATTTACAATCGGGCGCCGCGGCGTCCACTCTTGGAGGTCATGACGTCACTTCCGCAGCTTCCGCGAGGCAGAACTTGTTGCGCCGTGCGCTACGAATATTGTTGCGTCGTTCCCATGCGTGGGAACATGTTGTGCGTCGCTCTATGAGAATCAGTCTATAATTAAAATAGCTGTAAAAGGTAACGCCGTATTTTTCTTTTTCGCACGAAAGTATTTTATGCCGTGGTCCAATGTAAAATCTTTCCCAAGTACGTACGGCACGCAATCCTTGTCATGGAAATTTCCTGGAAGCCCTATGAGATGGCGCTACTTTTGCCGTTCTTGGTAAAGGCCCTTCTAAGCCCGTGCAAAGTATCGGACGGTGCGCGCTGGCTTCTAGAACGACACAAATGCCCAAGGCTGATTATCGTAGAGTCGGGGCTTGGCGTACAGCCGAGTGCTCAGCAGGTATTGGTGACCTAATTGGATGGCCATCATTGTTAAAAACCCGCTCACTATTAGAAACATTGACGATGATGCCGGTTGAAGCGAGCGAACGAGCAGGCGGGCAGGTAGAAAAGGACGCGCGTGCGCAGTACGCGCCTAAGTTCGAGAGCGCGTTCTGCGCACCCGCGTCATTTCTACCTGCCCGCCTGCTCGTCCGCTCGCTTCAACCGTGCGCTCGCACTGGAACGCAGGAGAGAGCGCAAGGTGCCACTTCTGCAGTCGCCGTGGAAACGCCGGAGCGATGTTATCGTGGCGAAACTACTTCATTTGTACTGCCAGGGCCCGGAGCGTGCAGCTTCTACGCCTTGCTTCCTAGTATAGTGTACTATAACATTGGAAATATTGCACTGTTCTAGCACACTGTACTTCTAGACGCTCTCGGCTGCGGAAAACATCCTTTGCGTGCGTCACTTTTTCTGAAATCTGGTCGCGGGATCGAATCCCGGCCACGGCGGCCGCATTTCGATGGGGGCGAAATGTGAAAGCACCCGTGTACTTAGGTATAGGTGCACGTTAAAGAACCCCAGGTGGTCCAAATTGCCGGAGTCCTCCACTACGGCGTGCATCATAATGAGATAGTGGTTTTGGCAAGTGAAACCCCATAATTTTTTTCTGAAATCTAATTATATGATAAGCTCACCTACCGGCGATGTCGTTTGCGCTATACTTCTGGGAACTTACGCACGATGCAATTATTTTTGGTACTCAATCCAAATATCACGAGCCCACACACAAGCGTGAAACCCCCGAATACCGAGCAGCAGAGGAAAAGAGCCAGGGAAGCCAGCGGAGAATAAGCGCAGTTTTTTTTTTTCTTGTTTCTCAAGCAGAAGAAAAAAAACTTGACAGAGATGCAAGGTGGGTGACCGCTTTCAATACTTGATCAGATTCCCATCGGCGGCACCAACTTGCGCCACACAGAGTGGCATCGATTCCCTATATACAAAACGATATTTTACAAAACAAGGTAAGCGAAAAACACACTGGTGCTTTGGAAAGGTCCCTTAATGGAAAATTTTGCGATTCAATGCGGTATGTTATGCCACTCCATGTGGCGCAAGTGATTCCCACCGATGGACATCTGACCATATATTGAAATCGGTGGGCCGCCTTGCATCTCTATCGTGCTTTTTTTTTTCAGTTTCTGTTTCTGAGGACAAATATTCTGCGATTATTCTCCGTTCTCTTCCCTGGCTCTTCTCTTCAGCTGTTTGATATTCGGTGGTTTCACGCATGTGTGCGGGCTCATGATATTTTAATTGAGCACCACAAATAATTGCATCATGCGTAAGTTCCCAGAAGTAGAGCGGAAAGGACATCGCTGCTGGCTGAGCTTACCAAGTAATTCGATTTTAGAAAAAGCGACGCTTGCAAAGCATGTTTTGCAAGCAAGCACGGCGCCTAGATAGCGGCGCGCTTTGAGCCCTGCCAGCTCAAGTGAAATAGTTTCGCCACGATGTCATCGCTCAGGCACTTCCACGGCAACTGCAGAAGTGACACCGCGTTCCGGTTCGCGGGCGGTTGAAGCGAGCGAACGAGCAGGCTGGCAGGTGAAAAAGGGCGCGCGTGCGCAGTGCGCGCTCTCGAACTTAGGCACGTAGCCGTCAGAAGGCACAGCTGTGCACATTCGACTTACATTCGACGCCGCTCGCGTGGTCTCTAGACTTTTGCACTCGACTGCACATAGTGTTCGACAAGCGCGGAAAGGGTAACAGCATTTCGTCTTCCAAGCTAACAAAAACGAGAATACTGAGCTTCCGTTGAGAAAATAATCTGTATTGTCTGGCACGTTATTGACTGATTACGACGTGTCATTTGTCGCGCGTTAGCCAGTCCCTTTAAGGAACGACGCACTTTTTTATAGGAACTAATTTGCACTCTCAATAACTCCGAGGGCAACGCATTGAGACCGTTGCATTCCCTCCGAAATAACAGTTGCTTCATTTGAATTGAGCAAATTTCTTGGCTTCACAAATTACACCCGTGTCGGTAAATGAAATAATTAAGTAATAGCGCTGGAAAGCGGCACAACGACGAGCAATTTCGCGTAGTTCGTGCTCAAGCATTTGACAGGGGAGCCTTAGCTGAATGGATTGCGGCATTCGAAGGCGCAGCAGCTCATGACGAGAAGCGCCGCGAAACGACGTCCTTAGTGTCATACAGTTCAAGTTCACGGCGCCCACAAACAACCCACTCTATAACTCACGCAGGCGCAACTGGCGCCATCGCGTGTTCTGCGCGAGTTCGTCGGCTCTCCTAAGTAGAAATGAGCGAGTGCGTGGTTACACGTGACGCCGGCTGCCCAATAGCGACGCGGCGATGGCCTCGGCGCAGATGGGCGAGGATGAATTGAGGGGAGTCCTCGCCGACGCGATATTCTTCAAATGGTGTCGCTGCTTTGCGAAGTGGGAGACGGCTTTGTTTTGTGAGGTTGTGAGAGCTGAACCGTGTCCTCGGTGATCGAAGATTCCCGAATCTTGGGAATCTGAATGGAGAACGAGAAAGCGCCGTGCTGAGTGCACAATGTGCATGCACGTCATAGTCCCAACTCGGTTCAGGAAACGCAAAGTAGCCACTTGCTAAGCCTACGTAATCAATTCGAACGCCGAGCCATATATGCCGGAGGCAACACGCTGCTCCCTTCGGCGACATTAATATGCCAGCATCTAGCTCTCGATTTGTTCTTAGTCATAAGCTAAATAATAGCGCGAAAAATGGATTGATACTTTTTTCAATCGACATTTATTGTGAGGCGTGTTGAAATAAATATAAAGCCTAGAAAACATACTGTGGGGATTCTATCGGGAACTCGAGTTATCAGAGTGAAGTAAATAGTGCATTATTTCTTCGAGACCTTTTTGCTAAATTTGTTTATTGGACCGCTCGCTAAGAGTAGAATCACTGTAGGTATCGAAGATCGATCGTGATGAGCTGGCTTTGAATGTTTTTCCTTCTTTTGAGTCCTTCAAGGGGCACCCCCTGCCTATATAAATACGCCACCCTGGAGAATAGTACGGAGTGATGCAATTATTTGAATCATGGGAAGAGTATGTGTACGAAAGAAGCCAATCGCTACGACTCATGAAAAAAACACCGCATATCCATGGGGTGAATGATGATGAGTGGGCGAAGCTCCGGAGGGAATCATCGGTAAACCGTGAGTCTTCCGTGTAATTCGCCCAGTCTCGCCGCACTAAATCGAACGATTGACTTCCACCAATGACACGCGCCATATGTGACGTCATTCCTATTTTATAACAGCGCCCTTCATTATAATTGCACCATCTCCCGCTTAAGGGGACGATAGCACAAACGCGTTAGAAACGTGCAGTACTCTCTAGTAAGGGGGAGAGGCCACAGCGTCTTACGCAGCCGTTTACACATGCCGGAACGTGCACCGCGTTTGCCGACGCCATCACATGACTGCTGAGAGAGTATAACCCCCGTATTCATAAACGCTCCTCGACTTGAACTTGACTTGCCAGCGCCTTCAACGCGTTTCGAACGCGCTGTCCCAAGGCGGTGGCAAGTCAAGTTCAAGTCGAGGAGCGTTTATGAATACGGGGGTAAGGCGGAGAGAGGCCACAAGCGTCTTATGCCACGTACACACTAGCGGAAAAACGCACGCGGCGCGCCGCCGGCGGCAAGACTCGCGCCGGGAAAGCAGCCGCGAAACGGGTTTTTGTTGCCGCGGCAGGGATCGCTCCTGGACCGATTTTTTGCGGTTTGCCGCGTGCCGCGGATGAAGGAGACCAATGAGAGCGGCCCGCTTCCATGACGTGCGCGCGGGAAACTGGTGCCATGCGGACCCGCCCGACCGCTTATTTCTCGTTTCGCACTATCATCTGCACGCGTGAGCTCCCGGATAGTTCGAGAAGGGGAGAGGAGTCTAGTCTGTCACGTGATTGCCGCAGCGGCGCGCCGCCGGTTGGTGTGGCCGCCCTGCCACTGCTGCGGTTTGCCGCCGGCGGCGCGCCGCGCGCGTTTTGCCGCTAGTGTGTACGTGCCATTACACCAGCTTCTTACACGGGCCGTAACGCGCTAGCACAAACGCGTTAGAAACGCGAAGTCTTTCGTTAATATTGGGTATTTATTGTCAGCGTGGTGCGTGTGTCCATGTGCGCTTCGTGGCGTAGTGGTTAGCGCCGCGCGTTCGGAAGCGAGGGGTCCCTGGTTCGATTCCGCGCTACGGACACAACTTAACGCTACGGACACAAAAGTAGACGTGGCTACCTACTACGACGACGACTACTACTACGACGACGACCTCTACTACTACATACTACAGAGGAGGTACAGACCCACACCCTAAGGAGCTTCGCCCCTAATAGACCAGAAGTGGAAAATTTAATCTAAGGCATAATCTGTTCACTTGCATTGAACGTTGGTCTTACGATCAGGGCCGTGTGGCATGTGAGTCTGCCACGTAACCGCTAAGAGTATTGGGCAAGTCAGAAATGTAATTTCAGTGCTCAGTATGTGTAAAATATGGTCATTCTGTACAGTGGCTAATAGGTGAGCCGATGAAAAACATGTACTGAAGCGGATCACTATTTTTGCTTTGTGAAATTTCAGTTTTTTTTTCTTTAGCCCTGCACGATCTCGACGGAAATTGTCGAACTATAAACGAATTAACCAAGTGCTCATTTTGCACACTAACCCTGTTGATAAGGAAAATTAGCGCAACAGAAAGACGATACAAACAGGTACGGAAGACAATTTCCTTATTGACGAACAACCAGCTCAACAATTAAAACTTGCAATCTAACCGTGTGACAACACTAACGCCCCTGTTTACCACACGGTGTTTACATAAAGCGTCGAAGACAGGCGTATGTAATGCATCAATGTACACTTCGTCAGATAGCCTTAGTGTGCCATTTCGCGGCAGGGCGATTCACATATTATTTGTATATTCAATAAAAATGTCCGGCTGAGAGATCATTTCTTTTCGGTACAAGCCTAGACTTTAGAACTTCGAGCTATATAATCTCTTCTTTCTATAGTTACATTTCCAATTTATGTAATCTAAATAATGTCCTGTAATAAAAAAAAACACTGCGAGCACTCCCGGTGTGTCGCTGTTGAAATAGCTAGCCATCTAATTTATATATTTTCCGCATTTACCAAATCGAACCATTATTGTGCTTGCTATCTATGCGACTCAGTTGAAACCGCTAAAGCATATGTGCTAAAATGAATCAGTATTTATCCCACAAGACAAGGTCGTGTTTTACTGGCACAAGAAAGTCCAAACATTCTTTAATCTTGAGCTGAACCCTAAACCACGCTGCTGCGGTGGCATTAGCGATTCAACCGTATGCTTTGTACTTAGACAGTTTTTGTCTAAAACGTTGCACTTTCGCCCGGCAGACGAAGCATCGATTGCGATAGCAAATTAGTAGACAGCTATATGAGCTAAGGAGAGTTGTTTTATCGGCCGTATAAACTTGTAAACATCCGCTTACTAACTAAATTAGCAAGCACGGTGTCACGCGCGCACAGGTAAACATTAGAACATATCGTTCGATGACCGCGGAAACTCGCTATCAAAACGCGGCAGTCAGGAAGCGCGGCAGCAGCTGCGAGCGAATAGACCTTTGTGCTGTCTCTCGCTTCAACGCGAACTAAACATCGCAAACACAGCGCATACGACGCTACCGGCACCAGTTGCAGTTTGTCCATGTTGCAGATCGCTTTCAAGATAAGGCACCTCGAGGCCGCCCCGTAAGCAGCCGCCGCCGGAGAAGAACGCCCCCCTCCCTCACTTCTCCCACGTGCTTCCTGCGCGACAGGAGACGGTGTGCTTCCGCCCCGCCTTCCTCCCTCGCGCGCTGAGCCGCGATCGTCGGCTCACCCTCGCGAGCTTTCACTCGCACATACAGCATACGGCGCGCGGCGACGATGTTACCGTGTTTGCAATTTATACGGAATGTCACGGCGACTACCACGGCGACGGCGACGGCAGAAATGCGCTTATAGTGTCCATAGAAGTTCTATCGCAACAAAACATATCCCAAAGATAGGCAGGCCTACTCTTTCCTTTCACAATTCCATTTGTCACTAGTGACAAGTGTCTCACTTGCCTGAGCAGGGCACTTGTCAATGATTATTATGTCACTTGGAGTGCTCGCGATAATTTCAATTTAGGTTCCCCACCCGTCTTCATTATCCACGGCTATTTTGACTGACATGTTTCACTGGGCTTATGTGATCTGACACTCTATAGAAACGTCTTAAACCTATTTCTCCTGTGTGTACTTTGAATCGTCGGTGGCCAAGCTAGAAACCTAATCTCGGAGAAGTAAACAAAAAACGGATAAGTAAACAAAATACGGATAAACGCTATAGAATAGTTGATACCCATTGTTCTGCCATTACAGCAAAAGAACTTCTATGCACCGTGGGCCATACAGCCGTTGCAGATATCATGTACCCGCCAGAAAGCATGTGCACATACTTGTTCTACACCGACGTTGTCATCGTGGAGAGGAAGATACTGCCCTCAAGAGAGCGGAATAGCTGGATGTTCTTCAAAGCGAAGGCCAAGGAATATAAATCGGTCAAGACAGGCGTTGCCTTCGACCACCGGTGAGCAAGCCGCAAGTCCAGTGAGAGCGTTCGTTGGATGTAATTTCGCTTAGATTTCACGCGCTTTTGGCACGTACAATTCACATCGCGCACTCACCATGCCTTAATCCTGAGTTAACTGTTCTATCTCTTGTTTTGTATTCTTTTTTCAAACTTTGAAGTCTTTCAAATAGCAGACGGAATACGTTGCAACTACGACGTAATTGCCGCGCGGCACAGAATAGAGGTGCCGCCGCCAGGGTTTGAGGCTCAGCATAGGCATTACTGCTATATTGCACTCTGGAGTTGATATCGTCCTTTTCGAAAAGAAAGGCAGTGATGGCTGATACTTTTTCAAATGTTCCCAGACTTGCCACATTTGATCAACTTATTCCACAGTTATTCTACTCCTGTTTGATGTAGGTTCTATGTACTGCACCACAACCAGAGTGAACGAACTTCTTATATAGGCCAAGGTTGTCGAAATTGGAACTTAATGTGCTACAAGCACTTGCTTCCGCAAACGAATTTCGAATAGTCCAACCTTTGTATGCTGAACCACCACGAAAATTGTATAAAGAAAGAGCATGAACTTCTTTTTATTGTCGTCGGTTTGAAAACGCACTTAAGGCAGCTTAAGCGCGTTTATTGAAAATCATGACGTAGTGCCCGAATGTGCAGCAGGAACAGACGCCGCCAGGATGATAAAATTGTCGTGACAATTGCACAGCTTCCGAAAGAACAGGAATCAGCGTTACACTGAAGAAACCTGTTCCATCGTGAATGGAGGACGAGCGACTACAGTAGAAATTGTCATCAAAACAAGAAATTCGTACGTCACGACGCCGCTTTAGTTCATCAATGAAGAGAGGGCGGTTGTTATGTCCGCGTGTGCAATTAAAAATCTGCATATCAAGGCATGGGAACGAGCGTCAATTATCTATTGGTACCTTATGAAAAGCTAGCAATGATTCCACCTTGACGAATTGGTATCAAGAGTGTTAGCGAACAGCAAGGTAATTGGCAATAAGAAAAAAAAGTGACGGTGAGGATGACCACACCAACGTACGATTCGACCATGCGGAAAGTGGTCGAACACACTGGAGTTAAGTATAGGCAGCTCCTGCAAGCTCTTGCTGAGGTTTCCCTCTGAAAAGTAGTAAACCGATTGCCACGGGCTCTCTGTTCTGACGTGTGTACTGCGTTAAAAAACGCACGCACAAAATGACGAAGACAGAACTGGCGTTGTCCTGTCTTCGACATGTTGAATGTCCGTTTTTAGCACTGTTTTTAGCTTTCTGTATCTCAATACGTGCTAAATAAAAGTGTTTTTCCGAGACCCAAAATTGCCGCGCGACTGGTCGCTCAATAGACCTTGCGTGTATCACGCTCGGAAGAACACTTTTATGTAGCATGCATTCAGGAGCAGAAAGCTGTATCGGGAGTTTCCCATGGTGTTCTACAATTTTCTCATTGACACTTTTCGGTTGGTTACTTAACTATGACTAATTATCTGATTAGGCCGAATGCAAAAAAAAATAATCTGAGTATCTCCAAGCGACGACAAACAACATTACCTTGGTTCTCTGCAGCTATGTAACATTTGCACATTGTTAAAGTTTGGCCTAACGTAAGTGAAACACCATTTACATAAGACAAAACTCAGGAATTTTACGGGCCAGAACCCTGAGCTGATTGTGAGGTGCGCCATAATGTGCAACTCCGGATGAGCTTGATGCCCTGGGGTACTTTAACGTGTACGGAATGCAAGGTTCACGGCCATTAATGCACTTCACTTCCATCAAAATGCAGCGGAGGCGAACAATATATAGATCTCGCGACCTCGTACGTAGCAGCGCAATGCCAAAGCCACTGATAACGGGTACTATATGTCAGAATACGATTACTAACTAGCCCAGTTTCTGTTTTAACAAAGTGATGTGCCTATTCCACTGCAGGTACATCAGACCGAAGCTAATATCTGATGCTACGGACGAGCTCACTGTGCTGGCCAAAAACAACATCACCAGCTATGGCTTGCTGAATATTATCAGGAAGCCCAGTGAACTTCGCCCAACCGTGAGAGCCATGAAGCCAGTTATAGAAGTAAGTGCTATGCTAGGGGACTGCAGGAGTGTAAGGTTAAAATCTCCACTTTTCCCAAACTACCCTTACTGAAACCGATAACCTGCCATCATGTGGACTCACGCCGCTGCAATTTGTCTCTTTCTTTCCCATGTTTTCATTGTATGCCTCAATAAAGTTTGGTGGGCTCCTCGAAACTGATACAGCGTAGATTGCATAAATTTTAAGCACAGCTCTAGGGCGAGTACCCAGGTCTCCCCTTCCGAATTAATTATTCGCGCAGACGGGCCTGGCTGCTTTCACTGACGTTTGGCCTATCCATTCGTCGTATTTCTCGTGTAATGGCTAACGACACGAGCAGCACACATGGAATATACCTATGCTTTGGCGACTCAGCTGTGACTACAGTACGGGTTCTCTATAGGCACTACAATAGAATAACCCTTTGGATGTTTTATTTTCAACACAAAAGAAAAAAAGTCGCAGTTACACCCGAAAGGCAAAGCATCCATTGCGAAAGCAAATTAGTGGGCAGCTATAGGAAGTAAGGATAGTAGTTTTATCGGCCGTATAAACTTGTAAACATAGGTATACTAACTAAATGAACAAGCATGGTGTCACGCGCGCACAAGCAAACGAACACATCGCATTTGATGAGCGCGGAAACTCGCTGTGAAAACGCTGGAGTGAGAAAACGCGGCGGAAGCAGCAAGCAAATTGACTTTCGTCCTGCGTCTCGCATCCACGCGAACTAAGCCACGGAAACACAGCGCACCCTGGACTGCGTCCCAGCGCCGAATGCTCCCCTGGCGGAAGGATAGAAGTGTCGAAGGTCGTCGCTGGGCGACGACCTTCGAGCACGCGCCCAGCGCGCGCCCGTGTATACTCTACGGCGCCAGCAATCGTGCGCGTTCTTTTTGCGACGGCGAGCGCGACCTCATCTACCAGGAAAGGTGGCACGCATTACTGCTGTGTTGTTGATTGCCACAACAGCCTCGAAAGCTCGAAAGCCGCCCCTGAAGTCCTACAGAATTTCGGGGAGGGGGTACGAGAAGGACAGAGGACAAGCGTGGATAACAGCAGTGCGCCGAGTCAAGTAAGTAACTTACTTTCACATTCGCGTGCAATAACACGGCCACTCGATAAAAACGCAATAGTAATGTGCCTGTATTTAGCGCATGGCCGTTTGTTTAGACGTGTCGCGTAGTTGAATCGTACAGTGAAATCCGCCGTGTTAGCTTAGCGGTAAATGCATACGTGTAGCGCCGCTAAGCTGGACGGCGCGAGCTCGATTCCCGGCCACGGTGGCCGCATTTCGATGGAGGCGAAATGCAAGAATACAGTTCTTGCCATGTACTTTGATTTTTGTGCACGTTAAAGAACCCCCGGTGGTCAAATTTATTCCTGAGACCCTCCATTACAGCGTGCCTCATGAGGATATTGTGCTTTTGGCACGTAAAACCTACGAATTTCATTGATTGTACTGTTCGTGCACTCGCGATCGGCAAAGACTGGCTCAAGATAATTATATCCTTTTTCCAAACGCTGCAACTTAAATTCCTGGTTGTACAGGCAACAAAAGGAGCCGCACGTTACTTGTCTTTTGTGTGGTGGCAATCCGTATTTAACGCAAGCTGCGGTCATCGCATGCGTCGGTAAGCGGCAGATCGCAAAGCAGCTGCCCGAGACGCGCGCGTTATGTTTGTTGCTTGGCCATGCTTTCTGGGTTCACAATATCCAAGCATGCTTTATATAATTCTTCCTGCTTCACTCTTCACGCCAAGAATCTTCGTTTCGTGTAGTAGCCGGCCATCGGTGTGAGCTTACATTAGCTGCGATGGGGCATTCGCCCGACGAAAAAGTAGATTTGTATTGTTGAGGCATGCATCGCTAATTCTTGCGCTCGTGCTGCTTCCTGGTCGCAACTTAATCGCTGGTTAACGTGATCTGGGTTCATTTCGTGGAGCAGTTTGCACGAGCGATTTCTCATGAGCAGTTAAAAGATACCTTGCTCACTAATGCAATGAGTTGGCATGACTCTAACCACCTGCATTGAATAAGGCATGATATACATTAAATATTTATACAGCATGATATTAGGCATTATGCGCATATGTAGTACCTACATCGTTAAATAGTTTATTGGCTTATTGGTGCCCAATGCATCTGTTCTTTCTGTGCTGACAGTGCTGATGCCACTCCCTGGGCGCCAAAATGAGAGTAGCGGTGTGTGCGCGCCCAGTGACCAACGAACCAACTGCAATCGTCACCGTTTCTGCACATCTCTGCAAGCATGCGTGACCGCTTTGTGACTGCAGTATAGAGAAATAAAAGTGACTAAATTACTGAACTTGGTATATACCTCTAACTGGCACGCCGTATCTGATCTTGTCGGACACCCGCGATACGCACTTGGCTTTCACTGTCAGATTACCGCCCACAATTTGTTCAACACCACACGCGTGTGGAAGCAGACGCTCCCCTTTCTTGAGGTTGCCGCCACGAAAACTGTCCGCGTCGGCAACCGTATTGGAGCTGCACTGCAGTCTTTGCATCGCTGTTCAGCAAGAACGCGATCTGCCACCGTTGAAAATGGAGCGCCGTGAGCAGGAGCAGCGAAGGAAAGCGCGGGCGAAACAATGTAACAAAGCTGGTTTACAACCAGGGTATGCATCGTTCTGCCTGATTTAGCGCCATTGAATAATTATTTATTTACTTTCACAACAGCAATAATAACCGTGCATGTGCTCATATAAAAAATACTCATCAAATATTTGTGGGAATAAAAATTTTGTATTATGAGAAAAGTGTTGCGCCTTTGTGAGAAATGTTACAAGTGTCGTCTGCTACGACGCCTGCTCGCTGCGAACGCGGGGAAAGTGAACTATTCTCGCAGACGCACTTACGTCTGCGCAGACGCACTTGCGAACTCTCTCGCTCTTTCGAAAGGCTGCATCGGCTGTCACGATTGATGAACGTCTTCGAGTACATTTAAACACATCTGCTGCAGTGCTATCTTGGACGCTTGTGGCCTCTTACGAGCATGCTTCACTATATTTTACGTTGACGTACCGCTTCTTCTGAAGTGCGCGCCAGCAACTGTTATGTCGTGGCTTTGCGCTTACCCGTTTTGCGACAGCAGACTACAGCCAGGAAGCGGAGACTGCACCACGGCGCGATCGCGCTGCTTGACATTTCCACATTGGGGGCGCTGTCAGGAAGCGCAATAAAACCCCTTGATAATTTGAAAGTAGCGGCACTCTCCTCCCCGCCGCGCTTTCTTCCTCGATTCTCCTCGCCCGCCGGCTGCGCGGGCTGCGCACGGCACGCTATTGCGCCTGGGCTCCTGCGGACGGGCCGCAGAATTGGATGGTAGCGCATGATTTTGGCCCCGTTGCGCGTCCCAGTGGCGTAGAAAATTTTGAAAAATGGTGACAACAGCATGGAAAATGCGGAAGGCAACGTTTATGAGAAGGTTGGTTTCGTCTTAAAGCCGTATAAATGACACACACTGATGTAAAAGGAGCTTTGAGGCGAGTTGTATACTCCAGTTATTTTTTCTGCCGCATGATACGCTGCTTTACTTTGTGCATCTGAACTAGTATTGCCTGTGGCAAATCGCTGTGTGTTTGGCAGTTTGTCTTGCATGTGCGCGCATGGGCACCGCAGGTATTATATTTAGTGTGCCTTCTTATAATGAATTACTGGCGAGTGCATCGTCCGTCCATGTGTTTGTCTCAATGTCAAAGTAGCTTTTGCGCTGTGGTTTCTGCATTGAATAGGACGGTTTCACAATTTCAGTGCGATGAAGCGGTGCCGGCAACCACTCATCGCCCACAATAACAGAAGCTGAGGAAAGGTATTTAGAGATCATCGCCCACAATAACAGAAGCTGAGGAAAGAGCTTTAGGCGTCGGTGTCAATGAAGCCTGACAAATACGTGGTATACCTATGGGAGAAGGCATTGTATATTTTTCGGCAAAACAAACGCCTCTGGATAAGATATTTGGATAGTTCACACCGACATACCGTTAAATTATGTAGTAGGGTAGTTAAAATTGTGATTTTGATTAGCGGGGGGGGGGGCTATTGCCGACGCATTGTAGATTGCGGGCAAGCATGCGGTGGCGACAAGCTTTGCATAACGGATCATAGTGTCGTTGGCTGCGTCGTTAAGCGACAGAGATCATTTTTGCTGAAATTATTAGAGGCGGGACAAGGATCAAGCAGCAGCAATCACTTACTACTGTCAGTTCGAGGTTCATGCCACTGTCGAGGGGGGCTTCCTGTGCTTCACGACAGGTCGGTGGGAGAAAATTGTTGGAACTGCGTTGGGCTTCAGCTTTTTTTTCCAAGTTCTTGTAATATGCGTGGCTCAAAAAGGTCGTCACTGAAATCTAGCTAGAACATTTATCGGCGAGGTAATCACTCAGGCCGGATGAATAAAACGTCATTTATACAAGTACAAGTGGCTAATACGCTGCAGTGCTAAATATTATTGCCTACATAATATTCCCTGCATTGCTACATCATAACCATAATCATTATTTATTGCTGAACCTTCGTAATCAAAGCGCATTGATACAATGTCATCGGCTCGTGTTACATGGATGGAAAAGGTTTACCCACAGAACAAAACCGAAGAAAGGTGATTGTAACGCATTCGCTATTAAAGAAAAGATTCCCGGCCTCCGCCTAGAAGTCAACAGCAAGGGTGCGCGATTGCCTCCTGCACATTTCCTGTATCCGTGAGAAAACCAAATAATAATCGTCACCCACTCACGCGTGCATGGCAGTCCAGTTCAAAGAAAATTCAAGAACTGAAAGTGATTACCCGGTGTCCTTAGCTATCGCCTAAGAGACACGAATGCGAGTCTTGTAAAATCTACTGTAATTCACCTTTATCCACACTAATCCACCTTCACGGACCTTATTCGACCTTAATCCACTCTAATCCTCCTTAATACACCTTAATCGACCTTAATCCTCCTTAATGCATCTTATTTGACCTTAATCCACCCTAATATTTAATACACTTTAATCGACCTTAATCCATCTTAATCATCCTCCATGCACGTTAATCCACCCTAATCCTCCTTATTACATCTTGATCCACCCTAAACCGGCCTAATTCAACTTAATCCTCCTTAATCGACCCTAGCACTCCTTATTTAACCTTAATCCACCTTAATCGACCTTAAACCACCTTAATCTAATCATTAATCAGTCATGAATTTACTTTGCTAATCATTAATAATCTATTATACACGGCTGGACATGATTTGGCTCGCTTCTGGCCTTCATTAGGTTATGTTACTTTCTGTACCTCAAATGCTCACCTTGAAACATATCCAACTAAGCGTCTCGCCTTAAAATGTGGTCTAGCTGGCGCTCATCTCCTGCAATACCACGGTATATTTCCCACTAATGTTTTCAACCCTACATTCATTGTATTTAAGTGGCTGACACACACATAGAAGCTGTAAATAACTCCTCTACAAGCTGCTATTCCGATTTTCAGTAAAACAGGCAACGGATCCGAACAATCACGAAAAGTGCGATCGAGAGGCTGTATCTTCGGGTATATTTGTTCAGTGGAAAGCAGAATCTATAATGCTGCATTTCCGATTGAATAACAGTTGACGACATGCGAGGTGATCGAGTCCCAGCATAATATTCACATTCTGAGGAGAACCCCATTTTTATGCAACGTACAAATTGCCGCAACAAAAACGCTAATGAGCAGGCCGGAAGAATTGAAAAAATGCAGTATTAAGGGATGCTTTGATATGAGCAATAATAAAGGTGCCTTACCTCGCAAACAATACTGTTCCTTGTCGGAACAAAGTTCTTTCGGCCAATGTTGTGCAGCCACTGCTTCTTGCGTAAGCCATCACGCTTTCCTTGCGGTATCGTAAAAACTGCATAACCATCATCACGCTTCTTGCTGCAGTTATGTGTGCAGCAGCACCGCATAGCGCTAGCAGACAATGCACGAAACAGCGTGCAATGTTAGCGTGCGACGTTCTCTAAATGCCGAGCCAACCGAGCTCAGGCGCAAAATGGCGCGAACGAGAAAGCAAAACAAAAGCAAAACGCAAGCTCCGCTCGTTTCCAAGAGCAACTGCAGGGAGACAAATCACCGTGTAGCAAAACGGGCGCAAGACCGTCTACCGCGGAGGAGAATCACGAGGGGTGAGGAGGAGACGAGGAGGTCGCGCGCCGGCCGCAGAGTACAAAGAGTGGCGGTACTTTACACTCTAAAAACTAGGGAGAGTATCGCAGGAGTGAAAGGGCCGATTTACTCTTCAAGGCGTTGTTTTACTCTCGCAAAATGGCGGGGAGAGTGAAATGCATTGTTCACTCTATCCGCATCGAGAGAGTGAAATGTTATTTCTACTCCACCCATCTGAGAGAGAGTAGAATGCCCGTTCCACTCTCGCGGCAACAGAGAGCAAAACGTAGCATACACTGCTGCTTAAACTGCATGAGGCTGGTCGGGAACATGGCGATGTATCGCTCACGCAGGCAGAGCAAAGAGCGCATCGTTTTTCTTGTAAGAGGCATCCAGCGCGCAAACTGGTGTGGAGATCAGCGCACTACTTTTTGTTTCGGAGTCTTCCCACCGCGCGCCCGCACAACATCGCGGAACAGCACAGCGCCGGAGAAAGGCGATCCGTTCAGCGGGCAGGCCCGGGCAAGCGGCGCGCGCCAAGGCCATCCAAGAAAACTCTTGCGTCAGCCACGTTTCACCGACGCGAAAAGAGGACAGTCGTTCATCGTTCGTTGGATTGAACAACAAATACTCCACGGTAAGTGATTTCTAACTTACGTGGCACATTCTGCGTATATGACATGCTATCGCCAGGCAGTGATCGCGCAGTTAAGCCTGTTAAGCCGCCGCGATTGCCAACGGACTATGTGTGCGTGCTGCGTCATTCCATGTCAGTAGAAAAAGGCAGTCGTCACGATGGCTGCATGTGATTTTATCACTTGCCGCAATCCGTAAGAGCTTTCAAAATCGGAAACGCTCAGTGAAGCACGGTGTGTTCAATAGTAAGTGAGGCGCGGCGTCTCATAGAAAGGTTTCTTCACCAGCCCATGATTCCGTGCCAATGCCGAGCGTGCTTAGCGTGTGTTTTATGTGTTTGAATTTATTCAGTTTTGCAGTCTACGGTGTGCGGATCGCTGTTTAACTAAGGAGTTACATAACAAGAACCGTGAGCCTGTTGGCGGCACGCTTTCGTTATATTAAGGCGCGCGCTTGACAGTGTGTTTCGCCCATGGGTAATCTGCGGCCAGTGAAGTTACGTGCAGCGCTAGCGCCTGTTAGAAAGATGCCGCAGGCATACAGCTGCACGCTGCGTGAGGTCAGTTTGGCGCGTAATGTTAAATTGCCTCAATACGCATTGGGAATTGTTGCTTTGGGCTGAATAAGACACCTTTTTTTGCCAATGTATTAAATTGGTGTGAACTTGTGTCTGATTTTGTGTCTCGTGTTGCGGTTTCCGAGCACGGTGCGAATGTGAACAGGCGCGTTGTGTATGGACTCGGTGACTGGTCAAGCGGCGAGTTATGCACTGGAATCGAATACAATGGCTACTGTTGTAGGATTACAGGGGCAGGGACGTTCTACATTATTGGTGTTGGCTCTGTCTCCACGTTTATTGTTTTCGATATGCCTGTGCATTTGCTAGTATGAGTTGGCACTTGAATATTATGTCGTATGAACGGCTAAATCAACCTTCCTCTGTGGGATCCAAGCGTAAGCTTTGCATTTTGGTATTGCAGGGCAGATTGAAATCTATTTACCATCTTGTGATTTTTCGTGGAGAAATGAAGTATCAAAGTAAAATGCTGCCTTGCAGTTTACCAGTCGTTTGTCATGCACAAACTACAAGTTGGTCTAATAATCTAATAACGTTGATCTAACTGAAGCTTTTACATGCCTTCAAGATTGTAAAATGCTAGATTTCAAACTGCAGCAAGAGTCGAGTCCGTCAAAAATGAACTCCACTGCGTACCTCATAAATGGAAATAAGTTCATGCTTTTAGAAAGCTTAGATACAGGCCGCAGTGAACTGTTTCTTGTCATTCTTGAAATGTGGGTAAGCTTGCCATAACAGGCCTTGCTACCCCTTCTTATAATCACATCTAGTAATATCCATTCAACTAGATGACCATATTGGCATGCCTACTGCAAATATGATCCTCAAATTATGGCTTGAGCAGTGTCATAACCAGAGGTGGGGGGTGGCACAGTGGGCACGTGCACAAGCGGTGTTTGTGACACATCTGAATTCGTCATACAGCTTTGCACACTTTGCTTTTCGGTAGGTTACATAAAAACATGCTTCACTGCTCAGTTAAATGACTGCAGATTTGAGCACTTCATATCGTAATCAACTTCAAGTGCAGCATAAGCAGAGCGTACAGAATTCGGTCTCATAAGATTGACTGGTTTCTTTAAAGGTGGTTTACCTCATTTTCATGTCATGTCCCGTCATTCTTCTAGCACCACATTTGCGTTATTGTTTGCCACTTGTGTATGCCGAGTGTAGTCTTTATACTTTTATTAACTCCACTAGCTATATTCCCTTTACTTTGGCGGCTGATTTCTTTTGTTTTGGATAAGCCAAAGAGCCCAAATTCTCTTCAGGAATTATATTCATAACGTCAGAAATGAGATGCAGACAATACCACCACTGCTCTCTCCCCTAGAGGAGGGGATGCGTTTACGAAGTGTGCCAACAATGACCAATATTTTTTTTCAGAATTTTGTAACACTGGTGCTGGACTGAGGCCTAACGGCCAGTTTTCTTTTTTATTTCCTTAAGTCAAAAAATTGAAATTGGTTTTTAAGTTGACTATTACAGTCATTTACATGTTTCACTTGCATTACAGTACAAATACTTAGTGCTAAGGCTCCTTAGTGCCATGACATTTCTCCTTGACTGTTTTTAGATGGTTTCACAATATTTACTCCTGTTAATTTGCGCGCACAATGTTTTTCAGGCACCCGTTTTATAAAACTCAAGAAAGCAGATGCAAGGAGAAAATGGTGTCAAGGAGCCAGCTCAGCACGACTCCACATGGTGCAGAGGAGCGCACTCCAACGCGTTAAAATGTGTTGCCATGCAATTTGGATCGGAAAACTAAAATGTGGGTATACTGGGTGTACCATGTAACTAAATGGCATGAAAACTTTCAAAAGACAGTATGTCACACAAAGATGAAAGTTTCGAATGTTTTTTACATGCGCATGTGACTGTCAGATCCCTTTCGCATCTGCATTGGGCAGACCATACGGTATTTTAACAAGTGCTGCAACGAACACCAATGAGTTATTAGGGCAGGAATGTACTCGCATTTGACGGTGCACTAATGTAGCAGGAGATGGTGCATGCGCTTTAGCCTGCATCACGACCAAGTAGCACACGAAATTATGGAAGCATTCAGCATAAAAAAATCGCAAAGCAAGATGTACTATCGCGATGGAAAGAAACGCGAACAGCGGAGTGCGTGGCCGAAGCATAACTGAAGGTATAGTGCGCGCCGTCCAGTCATCACCATCGACAGGCGCGCATTTCCGGTTTGATTGCGCTGTGCGATGATGTACCCCCTATACTGCGATATTTTTGTTTCTATTCTACTTCTCGTTTATTTGAAAACGAGAAGTAGCCGAAAACGAGGAAAGGTGATGGCGCAGTAATGATGAGAGCGCAAACTGTACTAACAGAAACAAAAATATCGCAATATAGGGGGAGCATCATCGCGCAGCGCGGTCAAACCGGATGTCAATGGTGATGACTGGACGGCACGCACTATACCTTCAGTTATGCTTCGGTCACGCGCTCCGCTGTTCGCGTTTCTTTCCATCGCGATAGTACCAGCCAGCCTCCATTGTCATCATTGATACCAAAATGGCACTGGTAGAATGAAGATAAATGTGTGAAGTGGTGTTCTTTGCTGGTGTGGCCTTTTCTTTGCTTCCTTGCATTGCTCCTTTGTGTTTAGCTACGAACATGAGCCATGTATTAGTAATTAAACGGAAAGGATTGTTTTACAAGCAAAAATCAGCACTTCCCTGATCAGATCATTAGAATATGCATCTGTACGAAATGAACAAACTATCACGTGATGTCTTATGAGAAAGAAAATTATACAATAGACAAGAATACCACAACAGTTGTGAAATCCGTCAGTGCGCTGCGGCAATAGCTGTCTACGAAATAAAGTGCGTGAGAAAGCGCGATGGCACGATCCCGACAGCACCAGGAAATTACTTGCATGAGGATGCCAAGAGTGAAGTCGAGCTTTCTGCCAAAAGACTACCAGCTTTAGATCCAACCGAATGGGAGCTATGATATGCTACTGTACTGCCTTGACACCGAGCGGAGATAGTGTTGGACAACCACGGCAAGATGCGCGTTTAGAAAAAAGGGAGTGCATCCCATGCATGAACAACTATGTGAAATATTATAACCAAAACTAGACGGTGCGGCTTTACACGAAAATATACAACACATTTCTAAAGATACTGTATATTCTCAGTCGGGAGCCTCCATACGCTACATAGGATGTTATCAAATGAGCTGCTGTCTTGAAAGTAATTTGCGCATGAAAAAAAAACTTTTTCTGCGCAAATTACTTTACCAGCCTCATGCTTAACAGCTCATCTGATAACCTACGATATATAAGTACACGCGTTTAGTGCTTGAAATGCGTTTTCTGACCAGTAATGTGGTGCATCTTTCTCTTCAATCCTTGTGCCAATACTATAGGAGTTTGCGCATGTTTGTTGTCTGTTTGATTTTACATTGTATACTTTTATTTTTTTAAATGTTGCCAATTGAAAATAAAAATATTTCTCACTGTATTATCGATGAAATGTTAAAGAAAATGTTTATGTATTATTGCAAGATGTGTTGTAAAGTTCATGAAAATCCGTGTAATCGGATTTTATGTGTATCTGTATGTTTTTCGAAATTTTACTCAGTTTGCCTTGTGACTGTTTGATCAATAAAAATGTTGACCTTTTAAGAAAAATATGTTTCATTCGAGTGACTCGGCGACTAAACATCAAATACAATTCACCAAGCATGAGTGCAGGAGCTCCTTATGATGGAATCAAATATACCTGACATCTAAGTATTGTGAATCGCCTCTGATGTGACCATGGCACTGCATAGCGAGTGCTTTCACACAACTGGGAGGATTACCAGCACTCTGTCTTAAGGAGTACAAACACTCTATTTGGAGGAGTACAAGCACGCTGTTTGGGGGAGTAGAAACACTCTGTTTGAGGGAGTATAAGCACTCGGTTCGAAGGAGTACTAATACTCTTGTGGGGTGGAGTATTCGTACTCTCGAAGGAGTTCTAGCACTCTGTTGAGGAGTACTAATACTCTGTCCGGGGGAGTTGCTGTACTCTCTCTGAGATGGAGGCGTTTTACACCTGAAAAGGGAGTGAAATATGGGACAAGCAGATACTCCCTCAAAGAGAGTTCCCGGAACTCTCTTTGTTTCCTCGTAGCGGCCCCGCTAACCCTAACGATAAGTTGGGCGGCGGTGGCGACGCCGGTGAACACGCGCTCGACGCCGGCGGCTTAGACCCCGACGGCTTCGACCCCAACGATGGCTTCGACGGCTGACTCCGGTGCAGCGGGAGCCTCTACATCGACCCACGACATCCCACGAGGGCCCTGCGGCGATGAAGGTATGGATGTATCCGACCCTTATGCCAACCGCATGTCGACCCTTCCTGATAGAGATTCCAACTTCCAAAATGGCAGCGCTCGTTCAGCAGCACTGCAAGACACTGAGGCGGAAACGGGATGGGAGAAAGTCTTTTCACTACGTGAGAAGAAACGGCAGGCGAGGGAGCGCAAGAACGCGCCAGGAGAAGACACCTCGTCGCACTTAACCGACAAACTGAGCAAACAACGACACCGACCACGCAGGAGGCGTCTGCCACCGCTACCGCGTCAAGATCTGAAAGTGGTTATCCGCCCGCATCAGGGCTTACCCCTTAAGAACATCAGCAGCCAAGGACTGGCCCGGGCCGTCGTGGAGGCATGCCAAAACAAGATACGAAGTGACAATTTCATCCTACGTATCAAACCAGGATCGAACATCGCCGTTGTGTCGACACCGGAGAAAGAGGACGCACGGATGATGCAGAACATAAAAACGCTGAACATTAATGGACGACCCCATCCCGTTAATGCGTACGTAACGACTGGAGAAGGTGCAGTACGAGGCGTAGTGCACGGAATCGAACCCCACACGTCACCCGCAGTTTTAAAGGCAAACCTCCGGATCCGCACCCAAGGAGTGGAGGTAGTGGAAGCCCGAATGCTCGGCGACTCCCAAAGTGCAGTGATTACTTTCTTCGGAAACGTAGTACCGAGATACGTATACTACTACGGTGGAGAGAAGGCCTGCCATCCGTACCGTAACGCAACTCAGGTGTGCAAAACCTGCTGGAGCGTAGGCCATCGAACGGATGTGTGCCCACAACCGGACTTGTCTGTGTGCCGCGTGTGCGGGTTACAGGACCCACCGGAAGGACACGAGTGCAGCCCGAAATGCGCTGCCTGTGGGGAGGATCACCCCACGGGTGACCGCAGCTGCCGAAGACGACTTAAACCTGTGCGACTTTCAAAGAAGACTCCACTAGCAAAGCGCACACCACGGTGGTTTGCCAGCGAGGATGAGGACTCTGAACTAGAGGCCTACCCAGGGCTCTGGTCTGAACATCGACGCAGCTGTTCCCGTTCGAGGTCGAGGGAGCGGACCTGGTCCGGGCAACCTGTAGTGCAACCACGACCAAGGTCCCAGTCGCGACCGGGAAACCAACAGCAGCAACATCCCATCCAGATGGAAGACAGCGCCAAGGCCGCAAAGGGCCCGCTGGCACAGAGCAAGTCACAACATAATCAGGTGAGCTGGGCACAAGTCGCGTCTCACACTGCCAAACCAAACTCTCCCAAAAAAGCGCCGACGCCCATTACACAGAACCCCGAATATCTTAAAATAGTGGAGGAGAACCGTGCCCTCAAGAGTAGCTTGGCGGAACTCAGAGCCGAGTTTGAGGCATTTCGTAGATCGGTTGCTCACAACAATACAAATGCACACACACAGGCCGACACAAACAGACAGGTGATCACAGCGACAGCGCACACACCGGCTGAAACTAGCTCGCCGACGACGACGCTAGACCAGGTAGCCCAAAATGTGCAGAGACTATTCGCTGAGATTCACACGCTCAAAAGACATGTCGATGACTCTATTGCGTCAGTTCGCGCGGGACTCCGCAAGCGCACGAGCGTAAGCCCGGGAGCGCCGACGCGGGGACCAAAGGGTATGGATGCGACTGACAGCGATAGTACCATCCATGGCTAAACTAGGAACACGTATCGCAGAAAGTCTTGAGGTGTGGCAGTGGAACTGCTGCACGTTTCGTACTAAACACGCTAATTTCATACAATATATGGAGTCGGTGCCTATTCCTCCGGATATCATTTGTTTGCAAGAAATAGGAAAGCACAAAGAAATCTTAAAGGGTACGACTTGTACACCCATCCCGATTACCCACAGGTTGCCACTTTCGCCAAAAAGGGTGTCGCGCTAAGTGTAGAATACATTCATGGGGAGATTATACAACATCAAATAATCACGATATGGCCACATAAGCGCGGCAAGCCGAAAACAGTGATTGTAAACATATATAGCCCTCCCAGAGACAGACTGGCGGACTTTGAGGATGTGGTTTCCGCAGCGATGCGTTTAGCGTCTAGGCGGGACAGAGTCTTGGTTTTAGGGGACTTCAATGCGCAACACTCCGAATGGGGATACGCGGCAGACTCTCCGAAAGGAAAACTTTTGCTGGATTTGACGGAGAGGTACGATTTAACCCTGTTAACTCGTCTTGATGAACCCACCAGAATCGGTAATAGCGTCTCGAAAGATACCTCGCTGGACTTAACCTTTACGAACCAAGCGGATGAGATAACGTGGACAAATCTAGGGGACAACCTTGGAAGTGACCACTATATCCTCAGCCTTTCGGTAAACTCGTCCCGTATAAGACGCAAGGTTGGGCAGGCCACACTGACAGATTGGAAGAAATATCGCGATCGCCAGGGTAGCACAGGTCCGATAACGAACGTCGGAATCTGGGCGCAGCAGCTTCTCAACACGCTGGCGGGTGTGACGAAGGTTGTAGACACAACGCGAGACACCCCGGTAGTGGACAGGCACCTGCTACATTTATGGGAGGCCCGCCGTAGCCTCACCAAGAGATGAAAAAGGCAGAGGTTAAACAGGAAGCTTAAAATCCGCATTGCTCAGTTAGCTCAGGAGGCGAACACGTACGCGCAGGAATTATGCGACGGTAACTGGCGCCAGCTCTGCGATTCCTTTAGGGGGACCCTCAGTACCAAAAAGACATGGCACATTCTCCGCAGCATGATGAATCCCGGGGGAACCAAGAGGGCAGCGCACATGACACTCAAGCTACTGGAGAATGAATTCAAGGGCAACGACGAGGAACTCATTGATTACTTAAAGCATATTTATATAGGTACGAATTCCAAAGAGGCGAGCCGATGCGGTAACTATACGGGGCCGGAACAACCCAATCTGGACGCACCGATAACTACGGCGGAGGTTTATGCCGCGGCGCAGTCCTTCAAAAGAAACACGGCGCCAGGGCCCGATCAGATTACTAACGCCATGATTCGAAACTTGAGCGACGAAACCATAGAGCAGTTAACTGAATACTTCAACGAGAATGTATGGGTGGATCAGGGAGAACTACCTGCTAAATGGAGGGAAGCAAAAATCATCCTTATTCCAAAACCGGGGAAGCCCCGAGATATTCGAAACCTACGACCTATATCGCTAACATCGTGTGCCGGAAAGCTCTTTGAAAAGGTGATACAGACCCGGTTATCGCGCTACATAGAAAGCAACAATCTTTTTCCCCCAAACATGTTCGGATTTCGTCCAGATGTGTCGGCACAGGACGTTTTTCTGATGCTTCAGCAGGACGTTCTGCACCCGGTAAGGGGTTCCGAAGACAGCATTGTGCTTGCTCTCGGCGTAAAAAAGGCATTTGATACGATTTCCCACGATGCAATACTGGAAGGACTAAAAGCAGTAGGTTGCGGGACGCGCATTTACCAGTATGTACGCAGCTTTCTGAGAAACCGCACGGCCACCATCGGTATGGGCTCAACTAGGTCGAAACCCTTTGCAGTTCCCGATCGAGGAACCCCACAAGGGTCCATACTCTCCCCTCTCCTATTTAATCTGGGAATGCGTAAACTCGCACTAGAGTTGGATGCGAAGCAAGCCCTAGGGAGCGCCATTTACGCTGACGATATTACGCTGTGGGCAAATCGGGGATCCTACGGGGATAAGCAGGAGCTTCTCCAGTGGGCGATCCAACAGGTCGAAACCTTCACGCAAGGGGCCGGCATAACATGTGCCCCAGAGAAGTCCGAATTTATTCGTATAAGAGCGAAGTACGCGAGACGAGAAAATCGTCCGAGTTTCGAACTTTTCTTGGACGGGGGGCGTGTAAGAGAGGTGGATAAACTCCGCGTCCTGGGATTATGGATCCAACAAACGGCCGGAGTAGCGCACACGCTCCGCCTCCTCAAAGGTACTACACATAACGTAGCCAAAATGATCCGTAGGGTTACGCGAACCCGCGAGGGCTTCTCGGAAGAAGAAACGATTCGACTGGTACACGTCTTTGTCATCAGTAGGATAACGTATGCACTCCCCTTCCAAAGCATTACCAAGCAGGAGCTCAAACAGCTTGAAGTGATCATCCGGCGGGCATTTAAAGCTGCTCTAGGACTCCCAGAAAATACCAGTACAGAACGTTTCGACAAATTAGGAATCCACAATACCTTCGAGGAATACGCGACGGCCACCCTCATCGCGCAAAAGGAACGGCTGTGCGCATCAACGCAGGGTCGGGCCATATTAACCAAACTGGGCTTTGCCCTCCGCCCCCAGTTCAGTGCAGAAGAGACAGTGCAGATGACCCAGGAAGTCAGGCAGCACATAATAGTGTCCCCAATTCCGAAGAATATGAGCCCGAGATATCATGTAGGGCGCCGGAAGGCCCGAGCGAGAACCTTGCACCAGAGATTTAGAGGACAACCGGACGTGTACTACACAGACGCGAGTCAAACGGACAGGGACAAGTATACGGTGGTAGCCACGAACCAAAATCGTGTGATAGCTGCATCGGTCAAGGCAAAATCTACCAGCACAGCAGAAGCCGCAGCGATTGCACTTGCAATTAGGGACGCGGAGAATAGGGACGTATCTGCTGCCATACTCACGGACTCACAAACCGCCTGCCGCCTGTATCTCTCCGGGACGGCGCCGCGCTTAGTACTAAAAATTCTAGGGAGTCAAATTACCGGATTCCACAACCTCATTTGGTGCCCCGCACACGAAGGCATGGAGGGCAACACAAGGGCGGACCGGCTAGCTCGCGTACTAAGCATCCGAGCTGCGGACCGACCCAGTGACGAGCCTCCTTCTACACCGCGCGACATCCTCGAACACCAAAGACAGGAGCGGAGGCAATATGGACGCCCTCATCCTAAGTTAAACAGTCAACAGGCGAGGAATTGGCGCCGACTTCAAACACACACATACCCAAACCTACATACACTTAGCCGTATTCACCAAGCACGATACACTGACGAATGCCCATGGTGTGGGGACACGCCAACGTTACCGCACATCACGTGGATATGCCCAAACAGACCAAAACATATAAACTCCACACTACTAAAACCACAAGATTTTAACAGGCAGTGGGAGGCGCGGCTTGCGGACGAGGACCAGGACAGCCAACTGGCTCTCCTGGACCAAGCCCAGCGAACCGCTCGTGCCAGTGGAGCCCTGGACTAGGGGCCCCAACCACGGGACCTAAAGTTTCATTTTATTCATTAAAGTTTCTCTCTCTCTCTTTGTTTTTAGAGTGTAGAATTATCAAGGGCCTTTAGCGCAGTAGCGCCTTCTGGCGATCTTTCTGGTCTATAGCCGGCTCACCCTCGCACGCTTTCACGCGCACATACAGCTTATGGCACGCCGAGAAGATTTTATTGCCCTTGAACTTTATACAGAACCTCACTCCGATGACGACGGCAGAAATGCACCTGGAGTGTCCATATAATTGATATCGCAGTAAAATAATCTTGCCGGTGAAAGATTCCGTTCGGCTGCTTCAAAGTGACTGCGGGTGGAGGCGAACATGCGCAATCAATCCCATTATAATTACGTCTTTCTCCAGCAACGCTCCGGATAATCACTCCATTGCGCATTTCGAATTTCAATAAAATAGTAAGTAGCGTGCTTACTGACGTTGGAGCCTCATTCTATCCGTCAACAAAATCTGCTCAAGCAACTTTTGGCGTTTCTTTCAGTTTGAAAACTGTTAATCCAAATGGCAATTTTGTCTGTCGCTGCATGGTCACTTTGAGATCGATATCTAGAAATTCTCTAGTCCTTGGATTTCTCCTCGGCCCCACAGGCGCGTATGTTTTATTTTTTTATTTATTTCATACTGCAGACCAAGAATTGGTCGAAGCACGGCGGCATCGGGCACGGCGGCATCGGAAACATGCGCACCATTCAAAATGCGTTTGTTTTCATTGTGCATTGTCTTCAGACCTTTAGTAAGGTGCGATCACCTGTTTTCGAGCACATGGGAATCCGGCGAAATGGGTCGGATTTTTTTCAGCACGCATCATTTGCTACACGCTTAGGAAATTTTCTGCACACGCCCTTATACACTCTCGCATTACCTCCGATTTCCAGCAAGCTGCAACATTGATCTCTTCATGTTGGTGAGCATTTGCACATACCCGCCCAGCGCTCGTTCCCGCTCACGTATTGAAGAGCTTTTGGAGCTGGTAGCCTAATCAGGCCGGGTCTAATCCACCACAGTCCAACTCAAAAAGGACTTAGTAGATGCGCCGCATCGACTACCGGTCCCTTATTGCGATAGCGATTATATGGACACTTCAAGCGGATTTCTGCCGTCGGCGTCGCCGTTGTCGTCGCCGTCGACCTGACTTTCCGTATAACGTCCAAGGGCGATAAAATCGTCCCCGCGCGCCGTATGCGCGAGTAAAAGCGCGCGGGGGACGTGCCCTATCACTGAGAGCGAACGCACGGCGGAAAGCAAACCGTCGCGCGAAAGCCCGTGGGGGTAGGGAAGGGAGGGAGGCGGAGCGACGCTGTGCTGCGGTACCAAATGCGTATCTTGCAACCGGGCGCAAGGGCAAGTGGCCACTCAATCTCCCACGCGAAAGGAGGAAAGCGGGAAGGCAGCGCGGGAGGGAGGGGGGGCAGCTTCTACTCTGCCAACAACTGCGCTGGTACTTAGCCACGCTGCGGTGGTCGCCCGCAACGTCTCTTAAAAGCGAGCTCCACACGGCTCTGACCTTTGTATGCGCTGTGCATTCGCCGTTCAGTTTCCGTTGAAGCGATAGACCGCACGAACCTTCGCTCGCTGCGGTAGGCTGCGCTTGCTGCCAGCGTTTTGACAGTGGTTGTCTGCGGCCATTGAGTGTGATCTATTCATGTTTGCTTGTGCGCGCTGACACCACGCTTATTAATTCAGTTAGTAAGCTGATGTGTCCAAGTTTATGTAGCCGATAAAACTACTAGCCCTACTCCCAATAGCTCCATACTAATTTGCCATCGCAATTGATGCTTCGCTTTTCGGGCGAAACTGCGACATTTATTAAGCATGAAATGCTTTTAGCTCCCGCTGTCGGCGACCTTCAAGACGAGAACGGAGCGAGAACATCCGGGCAACCAGTCAAACCTTAAGGAAATGCAATCTCTGGACGCCAGCTCTTTGTACAGGCTGCATTACATAGCGTAGTTACTGCCCAAGCTTCGGATTTCGTCCTGATGTTGGTTCACAATATCACTCAAGCTATAGCTTCTAGTGCGGTGGAGTTTAATTTGTATTTTACATTAGCGACGTTCAAAAGGCAGATACAGGGCACCAAACACTTGGTTGTCATCTTTTGGCACTGAGACAGGGTTGCCTGTGCTCTTTTCAACGGCAGCAGTTCGTGAGTTATGCGGCGCGTGTTTCGCGCCGCCTCGAGAGATGGCGCCACGCTGCGTTAGCAAGCCGGCAGCGTCCGCCGCGCCGCGGATAGATCTTTCGCCGAGACGAGACTTGCAGTGAGGTTCAGTTCAAAACAGGGGCGCTATAACGTCAAACGATTCCAAACTGTTTTGATTCCAATTTCTGCAATGAGCCCCCCCGATTGGTCAAACATTTTCGGGCCACTCCAAACTTCGCCTGTCTGTCACGCGGCGTCACAAAAACCGCGATAGCTCCCCATCTGATACAACGTGTACACACTGATTATGCATGATTAAAGTGCACAAAACAAAAATAATCCTTCCTGATTCGACGCCTTTTCACCATTAGCCCTCTGCTATTTGTCCAATGTTTTCTGGCTACGCCCATTTCGCCTGTCTGTCACGCGACCTCACATAACCGCGGAAACTCGCCACTCGCCACGTGAAAGTGACGTGTACGCGAGAAAAATTCGTTAATATGCCGAACAAAACAAACATTTTCTGAATAGCCACAGACTGCCTCGTTCCGAAAGGAATACAAGATGGCTGCCCGCCGATCGCTCAGGCCCTCGCTACTCGCACCTGCCGGTGAGCCATGTATTTATCCTTCCTTTGCACGCTGCCGCGATTTTCGACCAGCCACCGCAAGCTAAGCAAGGCGAAGCGGACCAATCGGACAAGCCAGCACCACCCTCTTTATGCGGTTATCTATTTTCACTGTGCTGGCTCGGCCTTATCGAAACCCTATCCACTAGAGCGTGCTCCTCGCCTCTTGTCAGCCAATTAGATTTTTTTAAAACGCTGAGTGTAGACACTGTCATTGCTTTTGAAACGAACAAAGGTGACCTCCTATAAACGAGGGGATTGTTTGCTTGGGTTGTTCAGACAACGGTGCGGGTCACCGTCCGGTGCTTCCGTCGGTGGTTATGTAAATTTGGCGTCAGGAGTTTCGAATCAAGGCAGTTTGGAATCATTTTACGTTATAGCGCCCCAGGTTCATTTCGGCTCAGTAAGCGTTGAGGTCTGCGTCGCGTCGTGGCCGCGTACGCTTCTGCATCGTTCTTCATTTCAATGAGGTCGCCGTCACAAATGCTTAAGCCGAGCAATGCAGCGGAATGAAAGCAGAAGTAGGAAGCGTTGTCCGGAAACGGAAATGCCAGTTATACGCCAGAGCAGAAGACTGCTCGACTCTGCCGACAACGCCAGGATTATGCAGCCGTTCACGAAGGTGACAACACCGCCATGAACCGCAGCCACTTACCTAAGGCCGCACATTTGCAACCGATCACTTCAACGCGACAAGAAGAAAAAGTAGCGACAGACGCTGAGCGCGCCGCACTGCTGGAAGAACAAAGGCGTTTGAAGGCGGTGGCACCACAGGCAGCAAAAGGCGGCCCATGGCCGCAACCGTTTCCTGTCACTGTCTGTGACAGGAAACAACTGCGTCCGTATGGACCAGTGCACAGTATGGTGTGGTGCGGTGTGGTGTGGTGGGTTTTGCCGTTGCGAATGTGCACTACACCCATTTTAACATTGTGGCTAGTATCACCTCCAACCAATCTGACTTGCCGGTAGCCACTTCATAATTACATCTACTCTCGATTACGGGAGAGCCAGCAGATTTTTTTTGACGTGTCAACGAACTATCAATAGTGGCCTCCCTCCAGACCAATGGCGTAGACGGCGGAGTTACAGAAGGAAGGTGCAGTGTGGTATTGTGGGCAGATGCCGCGCTGAATCTTGATATTGCCGTCGAGTATTACCTCAATAGTAGCTTTGCTGCAATACATATAGAAATGGCAACACTATTTTTTTTTATCTAAGGACTACACCGTCTGCCTCAGACGTAATGGAGGGTGTTGCCTTTGGAGTTTCGCTGCCAAGCCCTGGCTAGAGATCAAATTTCGGCCGTGGCGACCGCATTTAGACGGTGCGAAATGCAAAAACGCACATTGTCCGCGCTTTGGTTGCATGGTAAAGAATCCGAGGTGGCCAAAACAAATCCGGAGTCCCCTTGTGACGTGCCTCATAATCATACCCTGCCTTTAGCAGGTAAAACCCAAGAATTAACTTTTTTATATTGTCCGTCTTTCTGCGCACCTTCTTTCCATGCTCTTTCCTTTGATGTACCCACCTTGCTTACTTTGCCACTGCTGTGTTCTTTAAATATCCTGACAAAATGATTCTGCAACCATTAACACATTCGTCGCTGCCACACACACACAAAAAATGCATGCGTTACTGCAATTCCTCAAGTGCGACATTGTGACTGACTGTCTGCGTAGTTGTACTGTGAATGCACTTGTATGGCAACTTATCACTCTTCACTTCAATAACCGTTCTATGCTATTTTCCTCACTTCATCCCCCTTTCGCTCATTAGCACTTTTCATTGTCGTTTTCCTAGAAGTAACGCGGGCGCAGGAACATTTGCCAGAAACGCTCTTCAGTCACTTTTTTTTATTTTAAAAAACAATGTGCAATTTCATGGCTTTCGCGCTACGACAGGCCCTCAAGAAAATCCAAGGCAGCGATAGCGGCAAGATAACCGTGATCGCCATCGGATCATACGACTACAGTGATTCTGGTTTTATGTCCCAGTACCAGACTTTATTTGCGGAAATCGTCAAGTAAGTGCGACGTGGTACATCGCGCCGCAGCTTTCTTCCCAGCGGGAAAATATTTTAAAGCGAAGCCTTCCTTGCTTCTTTCTTCGTCTTTTCCACTGCTGACATTGCTGCTGCTGATGCCGCGACGGGAGGTGGTTCAGAGCGCGCATATACATCGCATGAGCGCCGCAGGGAGGAAAGGCGATGCGAGAAACTTGTTTGGGCCTTTCCATCGCGACGTCACAATGCCCTCTCGACTGTCGTAATTAGCCGCGATCCCCCGCAAAAGCATTGCAGAAACTGCAGCACTTACCTTTGTCCTAACGCGCCACAGCCAAGAGGTGAGTTAGATATAATAGTAGAGACAAGGTAGGGAGAAGAGGCAGAGAAAAGGGAGAAACACCGTAGAAACTAAGCAGTTACGATACGGGTGAATTGCCACTCTACACAGCACGAGAAAGGGCGAAGGTGACGTAGGAACGCAAGCAAACGCTACTATTAGGCACGGCAGCAATTGCGAACAAAGTGTATAAATTCAAATTTAAGGTACGGTACGGTACATTTTTGCGACTTTTGAAAAATAAGCCCCAAGTAAATATGTTCAGCGGAAAACTGACGCAGAGCATGCAGACGCAAAGCCGCAGTAAAGCACAGCAATGCCAACACGACACTACGCAAGTCGTAGCTCCGCAAGTCAACACTTCTGTGCCCGTAGTGATAGCTTAGTGGCTATGGCGATGCTCGAGGTCGCGGGTTCGATTGCAACAAGCGGTGGCCGCATTTCAAGAGCTGCGAAATGCAAGAACGCTCGTTTTCCTATGTTTAGGTTCAGCACAGAAAGCTTCGCTTACATCTATTCCCACAGTGCATGGGGTCCGCATCACATTTTAAACAATTTGCCGATATAACGCCGTGCGACCATCTTAATAACGCTGGGTTGGTAGGCTGGTACCAAAAGGTTCATCGCAGTTCATAATTCGCGAACCGACAGAAATACTGCGGTGCCCGATTACTGCATATACGAAACGTTACCATAACGTCCTTTTTGATTCGGGCTTCCAATTGAATAACCGCATGTTGTGATGATTTTTACGGGCGCAACAATTTCGTCGGGCTAGGATTCCTAAACTTGCACCCATAGCACGCTAAACATTTCGCCACATTGACACGGGGTAAGGATCCGATCCTGCAACGGCCAAGCCCCTGAGCCACTCTCACGGCTATGTGTAGCATCTAATGTCAAGGTGAATTTGAGCGCAAACTGCGCATAGATTTGTGATCTGTGGTTGAGCAGGCGTGGTCGTTGGTTATAATGCTGGCCTTAGTACTACTTGGACCGTATGTAAAAACTAACGTGTACAGGGTTTAAGATCCACATTGACTCAGCCCAGGTGGTCAGTTCTCTTCCCGACCACACCAATACTACGCCTCATGAATATCAAGCAAGCAGTCTTACAGCGAACTACCGGATGTGTCTATAGGTGTGATCATTCTGTGTTCACCTTGAATAATTTAGTTTTCCTCGAAAGCGAATCTTTGACATAATGGTCTTGAATACGTATATGGTCTCCTTGCAAACGTGCACAGAAACTACTTGTGAAGATACCGCCAATATGTACGTATCCTCTCCTCCTGCAGTACATTCAAGGCCGATATAGTGATCACTATTTCATCAGTCAGCACGATGGAGGACGCGGCCAGCTGCTACGCCGCCCCACCTAATGTGCTTACCTCGCCAAAATCAAGGTTCCCGAGCCTGGTAGGTAGCCATCGCTGTCAATATACGAAGTATTAGCAGCTACGCTTCTTCCCTTGCTTTGAATCTATACAGCTTTGTCTGGCTTCCAGGGTTCCGTAGACCAACGAAATAATTGACGGACATGCAGGTACATACACACAGAGAGATAGAATCACCGACTTTCAAACGGGCCTAATATACATTTTGATGGAGAAAGGGGACATATCGCCCCAACTTTCTATGGTAACTTAATTGCGCTTTAACGCTGAAATTACGAACTACGATTGACATTTTGTGCGTGGCTATGTCCGTGGACCTCATTAGAACATCTGTGAACGTTTTTTTTTTCTTGCTCTGGGGCTGACGCGCTGGAGTTATGAAAGTAATGTGGCGCAGCCTGGTGGCGTGCAACGTAGTTGGCTGGGTAGGATAAGATGGACGGCGTCCCTTGATTTACAGAAATCTCGCTCGCTTTGTGCGTTGTATTCAATTCATTCAGTTTTTCTTTATTCAGACTCGAAAAGTGCTTGAAACGTGGGCACGGCCTTGTACGCTACCGCCTGCATCGTCGCATGTGAAAAGCGAGTGCTCTTTGTTTCGATAAACGGCGTCGGAAGCAGGGGAACGTGACGATTACACTGAGCAGTGCGAGGTCCCGAAGGGTGGTAGCCGCTCTTATTGTTGCTTGGTAAATTGTCATGCATTTGAGGGTCGTAATCCTGAGGTGTGGTTCTATTCGCTCCCCGGAAAGCCGTATCAGGCGGACGACGGGAGCGCTGCATATGAGCTGTTCGAAGCTTCAAGTACGCAAGCGAAACGCTGTCTGCTACGTATACATGTGAAATATCTACAACTTACACATGTAAGGTCAGGAGTTCGTGACAAATGGTGTTTTGTTTGACAGTAGTGCTTTTCTTTCGAGGCGCGTTAGGTAAGTTGCATTCACTATTAATTATTTCTCTGAGGATACTTTGGAACAACATTGAGTTTTAGGAACGTTGTGTTAGGCAGAGGGCAGTGTTGGTCTTTTTTATCGTGGTCTAGGCAGATACATTTTCGAGTTAACTTGAGGTTGGCTTTCAGGAAAACGTGACAGCTGAACGCTCGATAAAGGATAGCGTCAGTAGTTTTTCTTCGCAGAGATATGTAAATCGTTCGCGTGAGTTTCCGTTGAACTAAGACTTTCTTTTCGGATTTCGCGAGTTCTGAAAAAACACAACGCAGTAGTCACATTAGATAGTGGTTATTCTGCAGTCTACTTGAGCTGATTTTCGAAATGACCGGACGGTTGTTCCCGCATGCACGTAGAGAGTACCGAGCCTTAGCAACGGGCTGCGCGAATCGCTTTTAGTAATGGTATACTCTGCAGATTTCTTTTCTCTTCGACGTATTATGTAAGGGTATCTCTAAGCATGTGCGTGTCTCGCACGTGTGTTTAGAAGACGGCAGCATTTGAGTTTCATTTTGTGCGTGGAAGTACTTATAAATAAGCGCGAATCTTCTTGTAGTATTGAACGCGTAATTTGCACAATTTTTTTATTGCGTGAGTCGCACGCAAGAGTTTTGACGGCAAAGTGAGAGCGAGTCTGATAGTACATCCGTGAAGTCAACGAGGCTCGCAGTTTCACTATTATGTGCGTTAATAACGGATGTAGAGTACGAACAGACAGTCCATGGTGTTTGTGCTGCATGTGATATTTCAATGACCATTTATTTAGAGTCATCTTGCAGTTAAGTTGGAGGATAATGGTGTTATATACCTAGACGTGTATTGTTCTGTTTGTTTGTTTTTTTAACTTTTTTTAGTATACTAAGCTGACGGTCGTAAGTTCGAATCCTCCTCCAGTCTACTACATTGTCAGTAATGGAGTGGCACCTGACACCAGCAAAAAAAAATCGCCGAGAGCTAGTGGGGCTATACTAGTCAAGGTGCAACCAAATTAGGAAGGCCCACTAAGCTTCAACAAAGTCACTCCCTCACCAGAACAGGAATTGGCCTCCCTGGTGCAGTATTCGGCCGCTACCTCCCTAACGACTCCTAAAATTTACCCATGGCCCTCAGTCCCCAGTGGCTGCGGAGCACCTGACCAAGGCGCTGGTCACACCTGCTACGCGGCAGAGGGTGCTAAGAATCTCTGGGTCCGGACAGGTCGCCAATGGAACCTGAACCTGGCAACGTTCAACACGCGCACCCTATCGAGTGAGGCTAGCGTAGCAGGGCTATTTGAAGAATTATCAGGTATTGCCTGGGATATTATTGGCCTTAGTGAAGTGAGAATGAACTGGTGAGGTTTAGACAGTGCTGACTAACGGCCACGCCCTCTGATACAGAGGTCTTCCAGGTAGGAGAGAATTCGGAGTATTATTTCTAGTCCATAAGGACATACCGGGCGACATTGATGAAATCTACAGCATTAATGAGAAGGTAGCAGTCGTCGTAATAAAGCTGAATAGGAGGGATAGAATGAAGGTTTTACAATCCTACGCCCCAACCTCCAGTCACGATAATGAAGAAATAAAACAGTTTTATAAGATGTTGAATTAGCAATGAGAACGGTGCAAACTGAGTATACTGTAGTCCTGGGCGACTTCAATGCAAAAGTGGGGAAAAGCAGGTGGGCGAGCAAGCAATTGGCAATTGCGGCATCGATTCTAGGAACACTAGAGGAAATATGTTGGTAGAATTCGCAGGAACGAATACGCTCCCAATAACGAATACCTTCTTGAGGAAGCGCAGCAACAGGAAGTGGACCTGGAAAAGCAACAATGGAAAACAAGGAATGAAATAGATTTCTTACTCTCTGCCTATCCCAGCATAGGGCAGGATGTAGAAGTGTTAGGTAGGCAGAAGTGCAGTGACCATAGGTTAGTGAGGTCTAGGATTACTGTCAATTTGAAGAGCGAAAGAATAAAGTTAGTCATGAAGAAACAGGCCAACCTAGACGCAGTAAGGGTAAAAGCAGACCAATTCAGGCTGGTGCTCACAAACAAATATGTAGCTTTAGAACAGGAAGATAAAGACAACATAGAGGTAATGCACAAAACCGTAACTAGGTTGATCTCAGAAGTAGCAATTGAAGTGGGAGGTAAGACACCAAGGCAACCACTAGGTAAGCTCTCCCAAGGAACAATGGACATAATAAAGAAACGGCAAAACATGAAAGTGTAAAACTCGAGAGGTCAGACAGAATTCGCTGAGGTGTCGAAACTGATCAACAAGAAGGAATTAAGGGATTTCCGCAATTATAACATGGAAAATATTGAGGAAGCAGCAAAATGTGGACGCAGCATGAAATCAGTGAGAAAAATAGGCATAGGACAAGGCAAAATGTATGCACTGAAAGATAAGCAGAGTAATATCATCAGCAATTTCGATGACATAGTAAAAGCAGTGCAAGAATTCTATACTGACCTGTACAGTTTCCAGAACAGCCAAGCTACTTTCATTCGAAGTAGTGATGAACAGGATACAGAGGCCCCTTTTATAACTAGCGATGAAGTTAGAACGGCCTTGACAGACATGACCAGGGGAAAAGCTGCTGGAGAAGATGGAATAACTGTCAGTTTAACCAAGGATAGAGGAGTTATCATACTTCAAAAGCTTGCGGCCCTTTATACGCAATGCCTCACGACTTCAAGTGTACCATAAAGCTGGAACAACGCTAACATTACGTATACTCATCCATAAGAAGGGAAACGTTAAAGAATTGAAGAAATATAGATCCATTAGTTTGCCCTCAGTTTTGTATAAAATATTCACCAAGGTAATTTCAAACAGAATCAGGGCAACACTTGGCTTCAGCCAACCAAGAGAACAGGCTGGCTTCAGGAAGGGATAGTCTACGATGGATCCATGTCATCAACCAGGTAATAGAGAAATCTGCGGAGTACAATCAACCTCTCTATATGGCTTTCATAGATTGTGAAAAAGCATTTGATTCAGTAGAGATACCAGCAGTCATAGAGGCATCACGTAACCAAGGAGCACAGGATGCACACGTGAGTATATTGACAAATATCTACAAGGATTGCACAGCAACCTTGGTTTTCCACAAGAAAAGTTGAACGTTACCTATCGAGAAAGGGGTCAGACAAGGAGACACAATCTCTCCAATTCTATTCACTGCATGCTTAGAAGTATTCAAGTTATTAGACTGGGAAGGCTTAGGAGTGAGAATCAACGGCGAATATCTCAGCAACCTTCACTTTGCAGATGACATTGTCCTATTCAGCAACAATGGGGACAAATTACAGCAAATGATTGAGGACCTTAATCGAGAAAGTGTATAAATTGGGTTGAAGATGAATAGTTGGCGTCAGCTAGCGCAAGACAGGGGTAATTGGAGATCCCAGGGAGAGGCCATCGTCCAGCGGTGGACATAAATATAGGCTGATGATGATGACATGTAGGATAAGCAACGCGACTCGTGCACCTGCGGAAAGCCCCGAACGAATTAACGAGTTTAACCAGGCAAGGTTAACAAAGGGCTCCGTGAAGGCCAACGAATACCAACCCAAAGTATTTTCGGAGCGCGCAGCCAACACAGGGCAGATTGCAAAACCATGGCTGTCAGCATGCGAACTGCCACCGCGCACATACACAATTTGAAGAATTTTGGAGAGACAAATTTTGGGAATTACGCGTAACTTCCGTACATGCTGCAAAAGTGTTTGCGCAATTGACTGTGCTGCAGAAACGGCATAGACCCCCTGCCGACGGCTGCGCGCAGCAGTCGTTGGTGGATCTTTCATGATTCCGTTTCGTTGTTTATTGCAAATCATTTTGGGTTTCTTAAGAGCAATCTCTTCGTCCATTCATTGTCGGTAACAACGCGAACATGCCTCATAGACATTTCCAGTATTTCAGTGTCGTATGACTTGCGAGGTGCAGCGCGCCGAAATCGCCCCTGCGATCTCCTGCACGTCGTAAACGCACTGGGCGCTGAACAGCTTCCTGCCTTTTCAAAGAGTGCATGGCCTGAATAATTCTTACAGGCCTGAAATTCGCAGAAATTCAAACCACAGAAAAAGCGAAAACGGCGGCTCCGTAGAGCTCCTGAGCTTTCAGAAGAATACGGCCACCTTTCCCACTACTCGAAACCAACGAACTTGCCGTAGGGGGCGCTGTTTAGCGGCGCTTTTGTAGGGTTCCTCGATGCGTGCGCCCCCCTCCGCCGTCGTGGAGGGTGGAGTCATTCTGTGAAGGGGTGAATGCCGCCTTTCGAGTGGCGGCCGCCATTGCGCTCCCCACGCATCGTCGCGGCTGGTTGAGTGAGACACGTGTGCGGCGTCTTCTAGGGCAAAATGCCCGGGTGTTGCGTGCCACAGTGCACAAACCATTCGCGAAATGGCTGGAAGATGTTCCGAAAGATCCGAAGAGGCGACTCCTGTGGCTGGTAAAGATCAGGCGCGACAAGTAGCAACCCACGGACCGTTCCTGTTTGTGCAGCGTATACGTGATTGCCTTTCTGTGTTTGGGGAGTTAAAGCTGTGTGACACTGGCACTTTTGATCGCGATCGAGCCTTATCCGGATCGAATTTCTCGATCGTGATCAGTTCCCTTGCGCAAGCTGCAGAAGGAACCCAATCATTGTTGAGAAATCAGATCCCGATCGGGCTTAATCGTAATCACCAGTGCACCGTGTGCAATAGTTCATTTGCACGCTATTTCCCGTAGCGTTTGTCCGTCTTGTAGTATTGATATCTGGCATGTAAACGTGCGTGTTTAACTCGTTCGTTTCTGGATAGCACAAAATGCGTTGTTCTTAAACGCTTGTTGTGCATGAGCTGCAAGTGCGTAAAGTTCTGCGCCTACGTTGTGCGCTTTTAAATGCGAAGTATTTCTTAGCGCACTTCGGCGACTTTGAGCATCTATCTATCTATCTATCTATCTATCTATCTATCTATCTATCTATCTATCTAGCCGCCTATGACTTTGTGCTCTCCTGGCCGTTTCGTTAATGGGATGTATACGAAAATTGGTATGCCACAACATGACTGCATGACGAACATAAGTTACAGGTCATAACATGAAAATCATGACATGTATGTCATGAGCGGCATGATTTACGTGCGACGGTATTGGTGCTCTCTTAGTCCTTTCGTTAATGGGATGTATGCTAAAACTGGTATGGCACAACATGACTGCATGACGAACATAAATGACAGGTCATAACATGAAAATCATGACATGCATGTCATGAGCGGCATGATTTACGTGTCATGGTGCTTCCCTGGCCGTTTGGTTAATGGGATGAATACGAAAATTGGTAGGCCACAACATGACTGCATGACGAACATAAATGAGAGGTCATAAGATAAAATCAAAGCATGAATGTCATGAGCGGCATGATTTACGCGCCACGGTCTTGGTACTCTTGCGGACGTTTCACTAACTTGATATATACCAAAATTGGTTTGGCGAGACAACAATGTCTGGCGACCATGGGTGACATGTTCTAAGAACATGAAAATCGTGACATGCATTTCGCGCCAGCTCGAAGCCGCGAGAATCAGTGGGAGTGGAAGCAAGACATGCGCTGCAGTTAATTTGCAGTGAGTTGTAGCGCTTGTTCTTGAAAAAGTTCTCAACCAAATAAACAATCTACGGCATGAGAAATCGCTATGTATTGAATGCATTTTGTTTCCTCTACGTTGAGAAGCCGTGTGGCCGCTTTATTTTAAAGATATCGATGACCGGCCGCTTCACCGGTTTACGCAATCACCGGTTTACGCAATATTGCTGCGGAAAACATGCTCAACAAGGTTTCATAGTCAATGTCTGCATGAGAGTCATGATTTAGTGCCACAAAAGCCATATGTAGAGCACCAAATCACCTGACATGTATTCAACAATTTTTACCCATCTGCACATTTACAGGACGGTAAACGAAATAAAAAAATTCAGAATACCCTGCGTTGCAGTATGCAGTCCGTAAATGGGGTAGCTGATGACTGATTCGAAAACACGAATGTTTTTTTTTTTTTTAATTTTGTTGAAGGCACAAAACACAGACACAACGAAATGCGATGGGACTCGTGTGTGTGTGTGTATGTGTGTGTTTCGCACGTTTAACCAATATATAGCCCAACAAGACGCTATCTTAGGTGTTTACGCAGCTGGCTTGGATGGTAGCCTTCCGCTGCCAGCGAGACCGGCTGCACATTCCGCTCTAAAAATAAAGATTACAGAACGTAAATCGGGGACCTTCACGCTGCCGATGCGAAAACTTTGTGTTCTCGTCATATCGTTAAGGTACCACACGTTTTACATAACGAACTCTACGTGCAGCTGCACAAAGTACCGCTTGCTGCCTATTCTGGCTATAGGCTGCCTGCGGAGAGGGACATCGTAATGGCGGACGCCGTAGCAGACGACGCGGTTGTCTCCACCCTCCACGGCGGCCGCAGGGGGGCGCACGCATCGAGGAACCCTAGCGCTTTTGTAGCGTCTTTCCCATGAATCCATGGAGCCTTCGGTGGCTTCTTGCGTTTTCTATACAGACAGACAGACAGATAGACAAAAATAGCCTGTCGGACACACAACGTGAAAGTACTTGATACCCTATGATGGACATTAGAACAAATCGGTTTTATTTTTAAAGCGAAAGCTTTACTAACCTAGTCGAGCCGAGTTTCGCCATCGCCAGCAATTTGACCTTCATTTGACCGCAGCTGCGCCGTAGCCTCGCCACGCCGAGCTCCGCCGCCGCTGCCGCCGGCTTGGCGCATGCGCTCTCCGCAGCAGGGTCGCCGCCTGACCACGTGACTCGCCGCGCGCCTAGCTAAGAGAAGCGCCGCGCTCGCCTAAAAAATAGTCAGTGCCAGCTTGTCCATGGATGAGAGCGAGGGATTCTCTGAGCGTACGCTTTGAGCCGTCGTCGGCAAGCGGCGTCTGGCCACCCCGCGGATATCGCCCGGCGAGCTCCTTCACTGGATAGGGTCCGCTATGCCAAGTGCGCGAAGCTAGCGTCGGAACCTGTGGAAGAGCGAGCCGTTCGGCTCGCTAAACGCCGGAAACGGGACCACAACCGTAGACAAAGGCAGGCTTTGGACGAAAAAAAATCAAGCTTTCGCTTTGCATATCCAGGGTTAGCTGAGCTAAGCAGCAACAATTTTAGGGCATCTTTACTGAGCCCGTAATGGTATATTATAAAAACTACAATTGACCTTACAGCGAAACTGTATACGAGAAGGATCGCGGGATCGAATCCCGGTCAGGGTGGCCGCATTTCGATGGGGGTGAAATGCGACCGCCGCGACCGAAAACACTCCTGTACTTAGATTTAGGTGCACGTTAAAGAACCACAGGTATTCCATATTTCCGGAGTCCCCCACTACGGCGTGCCTCATAATCAGATCGTGGTTTTGGCACGTAAAACCCCATACTTAACGAGAAGGATCCCGGGATTCCTTCGTCTCCGTCGACAGAAAACTCATCCAATTACACTGGAAGGCACGCGGCGCGTGCACCTCCGGCTTCCTTGCAGCACCACCAGATAGCGCTCGCCTTCGGGCATGCGCGGCAGCGGCAGCGCCGGATGTGCGGGACACAAAAAAGAACCAGAAAGCTCACCTTCGCGCCTAGCGTTCACCGCAAGCGTTTCCCGGTAAAGATTACGGTTGCATAAGCTGCAGTATCCGGGAGGTGGCAAATGAGCATACGAGGCAGGGATTTACGTCACTGCACTTTCATCTATAAAAGAAGAACCCGTCTAGCAACTGATTTAATTTGTGTTGTGATAGCGCTATAAGAAGGCGACGCATAGTTAGGACTGCCGAAGTATGGCGTGAACACGATGAGCGGCGCAGGAAAGAGCAATGTCAGTACTCATAACGGCGTCGAGCTCAGGCTCGGCAGGTCACAGCGGTTCCTGCCCAATGTAAGCCACGCATAGTTAGGGCACCTGAAGAGCAGCGCGAATACGTTATGCGAATAAATGAACAGCAACGTCACTATCGACAACGGCGTCGTGCTCAGGCTCGGCAGGACTTAGTTCAAGACAGTGTCACATTGGTCTATCGGATCAGGTAATATCACAGCTTTGCTGGTGAACCACCTTCACAGCGTGGAATGGAGGCCATTTGTAACAGCGGAGCTGTTGTAAGTAGAGGCTGAGCCGTCCGTCCTTCTGACCGCCGGTGTCACGCAGGTCACGTAACCAGGCGAGGATGAGAGGCACGATAGAGGAGGCGGTGACCAATGAGAGACCGAGGAGGAGAGGAGATGGGTATTAGAGATGGTGTTTCTGTGCGTCGCGCCCTTTCTGATAACGCGCAGAGCTGCTGCCGACGCCGTCCGTGTTTCCTCGTGTTCGCGCCGAACGCGCGCGGTGTCCGTGACTGCAGCGGATGCCTCAGGCGACGGCTCGGCAGGTTTCGACCGGAGAACTGGACACTGGTTGCGTAGCGTCGGAAACCGCTGCCTCTCCTCGCCTCGCAACGTTTTAATATATGTTCGTGTTGTCAATCTGTGTTTACTTGTGCTTACGCATTTGCATCACGTGCAAGATATGCACATGTAACACTCGCAACACTCGGTGTAACTAACACAGCTTCGCTGCTCGACCATCTTGACGGATTGGAAGGGAGTTATAACTTTTTTATTGGGGCTACATTCCTGGACCTGTCTATGACGTTTTGTGTTCGTTTGATTCTATAGTAATCATGAAGATGAAGCATTACCGCCGATTTTTCCCTTCGTCTTCTTTGTTTTTTCCTTGTTTGATGATTTCATTCGTCTTTCACCCAGCCTCTACAAGAACAGATGGAGTCTATTAAAAATATTCTTTTTGCGCTGCTCATGCCATGCCTTTTCTCGGAATTGTTGTGCTAAGAAATAAATAAGAAATAAAACGTGCGGCATAGAAATAATTCATAGGGCGGTTAATCAGTGGTTCATTAGATTTAGAGAGTGTCTGCTAAGGGAAAGGAAGCGCTGTCGAGAACGGCAGAAAATTAGGTGAGGTGATGAAATGCTATGTTCATTTGTCTGAGAATTGCAGAGTAGCCCGTTAGTGGGAACGCATGGCATAAAGCTGATTGATGCAGTTTAAATACCGCCCGGCGCCCGCTGATCACGTGATAGCAATTGATGAACATGGCCGCGATACTTTTAAAATGCGAACTTCAAACGCTATGCATTTACACGCACTTCAGACTACCGCAAAATATCAAGGCCTTAATAAAACAGAGAAAACAATTATGATGAAATAACAATGATAACAAATCCCGCAAATTTGCAGGCACAGCTTGGAATCAGCTGGCGCAGATAAGGGGTAATTGGAGATTGAAGAAGCCCACGCCATGCAGTGAACATACAAATAGGTTGATGACATTTCATAACACTTAAAATTTGTCCGGAATTTTAGCGCAGTGTTCCTCGTGAACCGCAGTTCGCTTCGTATACTGCTCGGACGCATTCGCGTGTTTACAGAGCGGCGTCTGTCACCGCTTGCATACCATCACCCCAACTTAGGCTTCGTACTATATGTGCAGTGAGGGCTCCGAATAAGTGCGTCAGTGCAGCAAAATCGACGACTTAAACCAATTTGATGCGAACCCAACTAGAATGTTGAACAGTTATGTGCTTTGCATGCGTTGCTGCACAGTATTCTGATTTGCACCGGGGCGTGTGTTCTTATGAAGCTAGTAAATTTATGGAAACGTTGGCACTGATCGATGTGGTGATGTTAACTGATTAGCCTTGACAGGTGATAAGGTGCCACTTCGGCAATGACAGGCACTGTAGTTGAGGGCTCTAGCACATGACGTCACCAACCTATGATTTATTACTCGCCTCCGAAATTGCATTTTGTACGCGCCTTTGTGGATTTCGCCTTTGTCAGAATGCGGCTGCCTGAACTAGAGCACTACACGGGCTCGGGCTTACCCAAAAGCCCGGTTCCGGCCCGGCCCGTGGGCCGGGCCGGGCCGGGTAGGGCAGTTTTTCACGGGCTCGGGCCGGGCTCGGCCGGGCACGGCATGTGCTTTGTGACCTAGGCCCGCTGGCCGGGCTTGTGTTTTTTGACGCAGTCCCGGGCCAGGCTCGGACTTTCGGGTGGTGTGCATGTAACGTGCATCGAGTTATCCTCGCGTGTATCGACTCTGAAAAACATGTTTTTTTTCGGTATCGGGCCGGGTTCGCGCCGGTTTCGAGCGGGGCTCGGGCCGGGCTCGGGGCTAACGTAAAGGGGTGGCGGGTCGGGCTGGGCGGGTAACATAGATTATTTCCGGGCCCGGGCCGGGCTCGGGTCTCGCCATAAAACTTTTGGTCGGGCTCGGGCGGGCAGCCCAAGGTAAAAACGCACCCGGGCCGGGCTCGGGCTAAAAAGAATCAGCCCGTGCAGTGCTCTAGCCTGAACCATTAAAACGAACACAACATGCTTCGAGGCATCATCTTGGCTAATCACGCTAAATCTTGGCTAAAGCCAGGGTTTTGCAATGGGTATTACTTACGATGGCGTCTCCGAGAACCACTACGGTATTTCAGGGTGAATTATTAGAAATGGGTTTCCTCTAACTTTGTTGAAGCTCTGAAGGTCGTGAATTGGTGGATCGCCTTCCAATCTTTCCTTACATTGCCAAGACTGTCAAGATTATAACTGCATGCCCGAGTTCGACGAATGCGCGATACTGTACAGGCATAGGAATGAAGATATGCGTGTAATGGTCGAGGCGTGGCATGTCAATAATTGTGGAAGTGCTTGCGTGAGTCCGCCTTCGATTACCTTACATAAGGAAGAGATCAAATGCCTCAACAGTTATCTCTCACGTAGACCGGTACGTGTACCCGATTGACACGCGGTGCAACCATTCTAGAGGATGCACAGATGAGTTTTGTGTCTTCATTCTTTTTTCGCCTCAATGCTTCCTTCAGTTGGTAGTCTGCGTTTGTGTTGTCCACTTCGCTTTTCCTGTGTCCGTGTCTGCACGCCTTACCTTTTTTCATTCTTTGGCACGTCCTTTCAAAACTTGCGAGAAACATTGCAATGTCCTTCCCTACCTGGAAGGGCTGCATTAGATTCTTCATGCTAAACTTTTCTAGGGATTCTGCGTCTGGGTGGTGCGTTTAAACGCTAGAGGCCTTCACTATCTGCACTTGTAGCTCTAAGCGCTTTAATTTTAGCTCGTGCAATTTTTTTCTCATCAACACGCCTCTTTTCTTCGTTTGACTCACGCCCTTTGATAACTTGCCAACATTCAGTGAGCTCGCCATCATCTGCTTCCAAAGCAAGTAAATCCTGGATGATTTGCGGCTTGCGCATTGCGTTCCCCGCTCTCACCTCCAATCTTACTCATAGCAATAACAAATCACGCACGGGCAGAGAATTGAGATCCATGACCAGCTGGGACCCGGAACCCTTCTGCATACTTCTTCTTTATCACCTCTCAGCAAATGCGATAACGCAAAAGGATAATTATTCATGAAGACAACCTACCAGCTTCTACCTTTACCGCTAATCTCAAAAGCCTGGCAAATTTCTAAAGGGAGAAGTCCGACACTCATGTAGCTGCAGTCACCGGCTTCGTTGCGAGGTCCTCGGGCCACGTTGGTTCAGTTGGCACAAGTTGCAAGGTGCACTGCTATCCCGCAGCAGCTACCCAGCTGTTATGAGAGGTACCAGGCTCTCATAGGTAACATGACATGAGGGTCAAAGGTATGAGCTGGAGGAGGGCCTAACAGTGACGAGTCAAGAGCTGGCCAAAGAATAATGCGCTTACTTCTTCACGTGGACAAAGTATGATGACGAAAAGGCACTGAACGTCAGAGGCGCCAGCCTTTTATATCCACCGGAGGAGGACGTTGCAGCTCTGCATATCCAGGCGCGTGCAGTGTGTCCGACAGGGGTGCCAGCAAGGGAAAGAGCACTGCACAGGTGCTGGGCGTTACGACATGCCCGCAGCTCAGCCGTGAAGCACCTTCTCAGGGAACCGAGCTCGAAGTCTAGCGCTGAACCACCACCGGGGAAGCCTTTGCTGTTGAGGGCCGCAGCGCATTCATAACACTATCTATCTGTCTCAACTATCTACCTATCTAACCATTTTCCCACCCACTTGCTTCACTGGGTATTCAGTGGTGGAGTGGATAGCGCACCGGGATACTGTGCAGAGGAAACAGGGTTACAAACGAACCATCGGACTAACTTGGGTCACTGTGTATGTGGAAATGTGTGCATACTTGTCACTTTTCAGCGAACCTCTTTCACGCATTGTTCACTAGATGCGGGACGAGATAGGTACCGCTGTTCGAAGAAACTTTTTCACGCTGACCTGGCGTACCGGATATGTGCCACTCACTCTGTGCTGATCTCCAATGACCCTACTGATTCCAACTTGGGCCACTGGGTATGTGCCAGTAGGTGTGTGCCACTTTTCAATCAACTCTCTGCCGTCAACTTTGGTAACTAGGCATGTGCCAGAGGGAATGTTCCACTCTACAATGAGGAAAGAAATCGCTTAAATTTTCCCACGCCATCGAACCCATGTCATAAGTGTTCCTCAAGGACAGCAGCCCGATGAATTAGCAGGCTGCGCCTCAAGTGCACTGGGTACCTTCATTTACCGCTATTCAATGAACGGCGTTCACGCCAACGCATTAGAAAGCTGCGTCATGAATGCACTGGGTTTGTGCCTCTCTTCAATGAACCTCTCGCCAACATGGGTCACTGAGTATGTGCCACTGAGTGAACGGCTAGGGAGGGAAACATTCTTACCCTTCGCAAGCACCGGCGCTCCAGAAAGCAGCGCGAGTTACTAGCCTGATTGCGGCATGACGCGTTTCTGAGCGTTCGCATGGACTGGTGCGCCGTGCATTTCGGAAGCGCCGCGCAGGCTTCGCGGCGCCTGCGGTAGATGGCGCCGAGTGTTCCCAGGGAAGCGCGAAAGAGGAGTACCGCTGTATTAGACGTCTCATACGTAACCCGTTTGGACGGTGGCAATACATTGTGTCTGTATATTGACTCAATGCTAACGCATTACCACCGACAGTCATCCTGAGATGGGTTCTGCCCGAATTTTTGGATACTGAAAAGAATGCGTAGTTTAGTAAAACATAAAGTTCAGCGAAACGCTCTTATACTAAAGTGCGCGGAACCTCCGAAACACTTCGCTATGCAGGTAACTTCGTTGTAAGATCGCACGCCATAACGACCACAAAAGAGCACGCTATGGAATTCCCGAAAATGAATCCTGCATATAATAACATGAATTCTAGAGACAGTTATTAAAGTAAGTGGTGCATTTGTGTGCACATTTCGCCTGCTAGAATGTGCGACTGCAGTCAACCTTATTGTGTTGGGGTTTACAGCATGTTCTGCGAGGAAACGCAGCAGCTGCGCAAGGTAAAGCTGAGAAAGACGAAAGCCGCTGCCACCTACCTTGCAGTCAAAATTATTGGATCGTTTACAGGGTCTTCCTCACTGCGGCCTTCGTTGACGCTCACGTCGTTTCCAGCCTAGATAGCTTCGATGACGTCGTCAGTCGTCATTTACCATTACGTCATGACGTCGTCAACTGCGGCGTATTCGTCAGCCTTCGCACCTGCTGATCCGTCACAGCAAGCAGCCCACCACTTGAGCGAGCGAATCCTGGAGCGGCACAGCACAACTGCCTGAGGATTCGTGGAGTGCGTCGCTTGAGCTACCGTTAGGGCAGAGTGCACCTCGGTGACGTTTGCTGAGGGCAGTGGTGACATCGCTGGGCAGCGCTCGGTGTAAAGCAACGAATCAGCCGTTGGAAGCGCCTGATTTCTTCCATTAACAGGCAACTTCGTCGTACTGGTCTTCGTTGTAGGGGCGTCACATATTAAACATCGGAATTCAGCTGCGAAATTATAGATGGTTCAGTATACACGGCATTTTGCTGTAGATGGCGTTCGTTGCACAGGCGTTCTATAGTAATTAAGAATAAATTTGAACGCACCAACAGCTAATGCTCGAAAACAATTTGCTAGCTCGCAGGCATGTTTCACTGACGTGCCCAACTGAGGGCAGATAGTCTCTAGGAGGTTGTACATGAAGCAAGTTAAACAAATGAAAAACAAACACCGTCGTCGCGTGATCGCACTGCTTGGCGAAGTGCCGCACGCAGAAAAGTTCCACCCCGTTGCTGTTCTTTAATTGAAAATAAAGAATGTGGCCGTGTATAATAGAATATTGACTCTACTTGAAGAGATGCAATAAAGTGCGACAAGTTGCCCAGGAAGTTTGTTCGAACACAGCGTCACAAAGGGGCGCTTGGCGCTCAGGGCTTCGCAGGGTTACGGTCATTATTCAGCCAAAACGCTTTTCCTCATAATATGTATGTGCTAGAGGAAATTCTAGCTACGGGAATGTGAATATTCAAAATTTTTGGTTTAGGGAATCTGTTCTTCCTCTATTTCATTTGGTCTTCCAATAGAATAGTTAATGTCCCTAAATATTCATGCGCTCAACCCCTATCAGGCCCCTTACACCCAGTCCGGAAGCTCCACCTTTCGTCACGACTCCAGTCCATCGTTTCAGTCGGCGCCTGCTCGGCCTGAGCCGGGAATTCCCTGCCGTTGCGCCTCTCACCAGCATGGCAGTTCTTAGACCATCGGCCACTCTTCTTTCTTCTCAGACGGCGCCGAGCCTTTCCAGGTGACTCTTGAACAGCCTCGCGTTCCCGCAAACTTCCATGGCTCGATCAGTACGAGCGCGTCGCTGAAGTAAATCACTGGACCGAGCCACAGAAACGCACCCATGCTTATTTCGCGCTCGAAATAAGTGCTCGTACATGGTACCAGAACAGGGAAGCGAGCTTCCACACGTGGGGCAATTTTCGGCATCAGCTCCTCGATACCTTCGCAAGCTCGGACCAGCGCGATTACGCGCAACAACTTATTGAAGCTCGCGTACAGCAGCCAAACGAATCCGTCGCCATGTATGCGGAGGATATGGCCCGTCTGTTTCGCCGAGCTAACCACAATATGACCGAGGCGAAGAAGGTGCGTCATCTCATGCGGGGAATTAAGGAACCGCTGTTTGCAGGACTTGTACGAAACCCGCCCACAACGGTCGACGACTTCATAAAAGAAGCGACTATCATTGAGCGGGCACATCAGCAACGTTACCGCCACTTTGACCGCTTACCCAACAACACACCAATAAGCGCCGCAGCTCAGGGTGCTCACCAGACTTCTTTACGGGAAATGATAGAGTCATTCCGCGTGAAGAGCTGCGAGCCCTCGGCATTCCTCATACGGAGTCTCCAGTCGTTTCTGTTGCCGAAGTCGTGCACCAAGAGTTGCGGCAAGCCTTCTCCTCACCAGTTCCCTGCCTTGAGGCAAATCCATTGAGCTATGCCGGCGTGGTCCGACGTTCTCCCTCTTCACCGTAGGTACCGCCATTTCAGCCTCGGACCGTTCCCGTGCCGTGGTGGCAACGAAAGTCTGTGAGACGACCTCCTGTTCGCCGTACTGACTTGTGGCGTACGGCCGACCATCGACCACTGTGTTTCTACTGTGGGGAACTTGGCCACATTGCCCGTTACTGTCCCCATCGATAGGCTGGGGTGGCAAGTTTTTCGCCCGCCGCTTCTCTGCGCTTTGACAACCGTTGTGCCCCGAATCGTGATCACCTGTCGACCAGCCAAGCAGCTTCACCACGTCGTCACTGGCAGTCCCCGTCACCTGTGCGTTACACTTCCCCAAACCGCCAGAGTTTCGCTGACGTCGTCAGGCGTGGTCGTTCCCCTAGTCCGGGCCGGGCAAACTAACGCCAGCGACCTCCGGGGGAAAGTTGCCCAATGTCGCGACGCAAAAATACCGCCACGCTACCCAAGAAGACGATACGACGACTACGAATACTAACGCCGACGACGTCGCCCGTGCCGATCTTAGCATTCTGATAGATGGACATCACGTCACAGCACTTGTTGATACTGGCGCAGACTTCTCAATCATGCGACAGGAGCTGGCCGACCGCATTCGGAAAGTGAAGACGCCGTGGACCGGGCCACACATAAGAATTTCCGGGGGCCAGTTAATGACACCAACGGGAACATGCACCACTCGAATCCACATCGGTGATTCCAGCTTCGTTGCCACTTTCGTCATTCTCCCCGACTGCTGCAGAGACCTCATCTTAGGGATGGATTTTCTGCGAGATCACGGCGCCGTCATAAACATTCCGGGCCGTATGGTGACGTTCTCTGCAAGCCCCTATGCCGGCACTATTCATGACGGGCAACGTGAGCGTCTGCGAATCGCTGACGATGTGAACATTCAACCACGCTCCTGCCGCCTTGTATCTGTCTCGTGCCAGAAGCCCTACCATGGCGATGTGATCGCGGAGCAAATCGTTGCACTATTGCTAACCCAAGGCATTTCGATTTCTAGAGGCCTACTCGACATGACTCATGGGCATGCGGAAATCGTTCTCATGAACTTCACCGACGAACGCTGTCACATCCAGAAGGGCACCGCAATTGCCTACTGCGACGAAGTCACCCAAGTAAAAGATTGCTTGGCTGTGCAACGTCAAGAAACGGCCGCTCCGGCCTCACCACATTTGTCTTTCGACGTCAGCTCCACCCTGTCGCCTTCTGAGAGACAGCGCCTCTTGGAGCTGATACACCAGTTCGAAGATTGCTTTTCGACTACGTCAAAGGTGAAACAAACACCAGTCACCAAGCACCGTATAATCACGGATGATACCACGAGGCCGATTCGACCTCCAAAGGAAGGTGAAGCTCCAAAGCTCCAAGAGAACGTGAAGAGATTCAAAAGCAAGTGACCAAGATGCTCGGGGATGAGGTGATACAGCCTTCGAACAGTCCCCGGGCGTCACCCGTGGTCTTACTCAAAAAGAAAGACAGCAGCTTCCTCTTCTGCATCGATTACCGCAAATTAAACCAAGTCACGAGGAAAGACGTCTACCCGCTGCCACGCATAGACGTTTCGCTAGACAGGCTGCGGCATATGCACGTTATTTTTCATCAATGGACCTACGAAGTGGCCATTGGCAGATACAGGTCGATGAGAGAGAGAGTGATAAAACGGCATTCGTGACCCCCGACGGTCTTTACGAATTTAAGGTACTTCCTTTCGGTCTGTGCTTAGCGCCAGCCATTGTTCAGCATTTAATGGACACCGTACTATCAGGCCTGAAGTGGCAAACTTGCTTGGTCAATTTACACGACGTCATAGTGTTCTCAGCTACATTGAAGGAGCACCTAAGCCGGTTACTCACTGTTCTTCAAGCCATATGCCCAGCTGGCCTGACGTTAAAGCCTTAGAAATGTCATTTTGGTTTCAGTGAACTGTGCTTTCTCGGCCACGTCGTCAGTAACGAGGATGTACGATCTGACCCAGATAAAATAGACGCTGTGGCAAAGTTCCCCACACCGCCCGACAAGAAGGCAGTGAAGCGCTTCTTGGGGCTCTGCGCCTATTACCGGCGGTTCATTGCGAACTTCTCACGTATTGCTGCCCCGTTAACACGCCTTGCACGAGACGATGTTCCGTTTCTGTGTAGTGAAAATGAGCAAATAGCATTTGGCTAACTACGCCAGCGCCTGCAAACGCCTCCAGTTATTGCGCACTTTGATCTGGAAGCCCCTACAGAGCTTCACACCGATGCGAGCAATGTTGGTCTGGGGGCCGTACTGGTGCAGTGGCAAGACGGCTTCGAAAAAGTAATCGCTTACGCCAGCCGAACTCTTTCTCGTACAGAGGAAAACTACTCTACTACCGAGAAGGAATGCCTCGCCGTGGCGTGGGCGGTTACCAAATTTCGCCCGTATTTGTACGGCCGTTCATTCAAGGTTGTCAGCGATCATCATTCTCTTTGTTGAGTGACTAAGTTGAAAGATCCATCAGGAGTTCGACATGACCATAATTTACAAATCAGGGAAAAGGCACACCGACGCCGACTGCCTTTCGCGGTCAACCATCGAGCCCGCAGGTACCGTGGACGTGGACGCTGTATTTTTGGGAGTCGTCGACGTCGACGCCGTAACCATTTCACAGGAGTAGCGCCACGACCCAGAGCTGCTCCCACTCATTAATTTCTTCGAAGGCTGAAGTAAAGACGTCCCGCGACTCTATGCCAGGGGACTGCCGTCGTTTTGTCTGCGGAATGATGTTCTCTATAAGAACTTTTCTGCCAGCGGCAGCACGTACCTGCTTGTCGTACCGGCGTCACTTCGAAAAGAAATTCTAGCAGCATGCCACAATGAAGCCACCTCAGGTCATCTAGGCTACACAAGAACATTGCCCCGACTCCGACGCAAGTACTATTGGCTAAAGCTACCCGCTGCTGTGAAACATCATGTACAAACATGTGCCGACTGCCAAATACGCAAAGCACCTCAAGGCAAGCCTGAAGGTCTCTTATATCCAGTCGAGGTACCAGGACAGCCTCTCACCCAAATTGGAATAGATTTCCTGGGCCCATATCCAACTTCTACAGCCGGCAACAAACGGATCATTGTCGCAACCGATTACCTGAGGCGCTATGTGGAGACTAAGGCTACGCAGCAGGGCACAGCAGCGGAAGGGGCAAATTTTTTCATCTAAAACGTCGTCCTTCGGCACGGCGCCCCAAAAGTAGTCATCACAGACAGGGGAACTGCCTTCACTGCAGAACTTGTCGTACCAGCCACCGGAAAACAACCGCATGTCATCCCCAGACTAACGGACTAACCGAGCGGCTTAATAAGAACCTCGCAGACATGCTATGCATGTACGTCGACGTCGAACACAAGAACTGGGATCAGATTTTGCCTTATGAAACTTTCGCATACAATACCACTCGACAAGAAACTACTCGAAGGATACCCTTCAGCTTGGTCCACGGTGGCGAAATCATGAAGACGTTCGATGCAATGCTGCCTCACGAATGTGCCGATATACCTACCGACGTTGTCCAATTTACTCAGCGCGCTGAAGAAGCCAGACAGCTTGCACGCGTACGTATCTCCTATCAGCAAGACCGAGATACAAAACGGTACGATCTTCGACACGTTCTCTACACGATAACTTATGGGTGTGGATACCCATACGCCGTCGTGGACTTTCCGAAAAACTGCTAAATACGGTACTGTGGGCCCTACAGAGTGATTCGACGCCTGAGCGACGTGACCTACGAGGTCGTTCCTGATGGTGACACTGGCTCCAGTCGCCACAAGCACGTACCCGAAGTGGCGCACGTGGTGCGGATGAAGCCGTATCTGTCGAACTAAGTTTCGTTTGTTCTTTTCTGTTTTTTGTGTGGTTTTGTTTTGCGTGTGTTACTCTGTGCCATTTGTACACCGCGCTGATACGCTTAAATTGCGCATCGGGACGATGATTCCTTCGGAGGTACGCAAATGCCGCGCCTGTACTCCGATGAAGAGGAGGACTATGCGAGCAGCCATGCGCGTTTCTATCAAGGCGCGGCGAAGAAGAAGTAGCAATAGCGCGCTGTATTAAAAAGGCGACCTGCTGCTATTCCTCTTGATGAGGGCTGTGCGACCTCTGTTTTTGACGTTTCGACAATATGAATAACTTCTGAAACTCCCTCAGGGCGTGATCAACAATACTGTAGAGTAAATGGGTGATAAAATGTAGCAAGCTACTATGCTTAGGAAGCCAGACTCTTCCAGCTAATCTTCATCATTCGCACTACCTAAAGAGTCTTGATTATGCCAACAAATTGCTTATGTGCTCGTAATGCTCCGTTTGTGCATATGAAAACTATATAACGCGCAATACAAGTAAGGAACCTGCTTTCGTCGTAAATAACATTGGATGTGAAGATCGTTCTATATTGTCGGCAAGAACGGCTGTTCATTATTGCACAAGTATTATTATTTGATTTGCTTTCGGCACCATTTGATTCGTATTCGATTCTATATTGAAAAGTATCCCTACCATATATACGACGTGCATTCTTCCCTTCCATCGCGTTTGCGTATTTCTTATACGGAGGAATCAACGAAATGGAGCATTTTTTCGGATTCAGCAGACAATTGTTGCGGAGAATTGGCACTGGACAGAGTAGACTGTTGGTCGTGCCAGTGCATGTACATTGTTCAGCCAATAAGTAGTCTCAAAGCACTCACAAAGCTTCTTGGACCATGAGCTATAAGGCAAAAGCATAGGACTATCAATTACCAGTACTTCGCTTTATAAGGATGTTTGTTAGGAAAACTAGAACAGCCCAAACTCAACACGATGAATTGACACGTAGGCGATGCGTAGATTCGATGGGAGGTGATGATTCTCCACATCGTTCTATACTGAGTGACGCCAAAAAACGTGCACAAAAAACAACGTAGGGCTAGCTTCCACGTAGAAATTGGGCTTCAACCTGCTGATTGCTCAAAAGACAGGTTTGGCGGTAGTCAATGCTGATGAACCAGGGAGCTGGTGTTGGTTATAAGTACGATTTTAGGCCTCGCAATTTTTCCTATCGATTTGTAGTTGCGCAGGAATAGAAAGTTCTAACCTGGACGGTACGGGCACCTTCGTTTGTTACACCGAGAAATCCACTACATCGTCCGCGCTTCCACCAGTGTCATGATTCACTGAGTATAGGAGCTTTAATTGCGAGAAGTATTGTCCTACTACATAAGCATATGAAAGCAACGAACGCAGTCTTCGTTTCTTGATCCTGCTCGCGTTCTCTAGTAGGTCACTGTCTTCATGTTCGCCATCATGGCTTGATGTAGATAGGGACGCGGCATTGGCCGCCCTCCAGACGGAGCTTTGTCCCGTAGCTCACCGCACAGTAATGGATGCACAAGCAGAGGCTGTCCATGTCGCTCGGAGAGATACGGCTTCGTGTTCACCACGTGTATAGTCTCAGGCACATGTTGATGGCACTTCGAGCAAGAAGGTTTGCCGCCAAAGACTTCGTATGTGACGTCGCTAAGGCGGCGCCGAACTTGATACGATCCGAAGTGCAGTCGTATAGATTTATGCGAGAGTTCTCGGCATCGTACAGTTGTTTAAACTGCGACTTTTTCGCTACGTTTATAAACGACATATCGATGGTGGATGTTATACCGTCGGGCGTGACCGTCTTGCTTTGTTAGTCATTTTGGCGCGCGGTAGCTGTCTTGGTTCCTCGGCAAGCTCAGTAAAATCTGCGCGTCAACGTCTGAATCGCTGCAACTATAGGGCAGCATAGCATCAAGCTTCGTCATCACTTGTCTACCATAGAGGAGACCAAACGACCTAATTCTCGTCGTTTCCTGGCGTGCTTTAATATCCGCAAATGTTAGGCGGACGTACTTTTATTCGCCGTGTCTCTGATCGTGAGCACAGTCCGAAAACCTCACCTTTAAAGTGGTTTCTGCGTCTCTTATGACGACGACAGCTAGAGCACTGTGCCCCAGGGTGATGTTCTCAATAAAAAAAATTGTGCCGCCTCAGCTGCTATCCGAATCGGAAGTCAGTAGCGCACCCATGCAGGATCTCTGCCACAGGGGGGGGGGGGGGGGTTACATTATGCCAATACCATCTAAACAGCACTAATTTCAAGTTCTACACGGGAAATTGTCAAACAATGCGCTTTTTGCGTACTCGCAGACGATTACGCCTCTTACATCTTAGTTGCAGTACTCAAAGGCGCAAGGAAAGCAAAGGGGTCATACAAAAGGGTGGGTTAACTCGTTCTCAGGGGGCGGGAGGTTACAACCCCCGAATTCGCCCCCCCCCCCCCCCCCCCCCGTCGGTGCGCCACTGGCGGAAGTGCCTAGGTTTACCCATATATCTGCTGCGAGTCTGTCCCGACTACGACCAATTTATTTTGATTTCCACCAGCAGACGACGGAAATGGGCCCAGAAGGTCCACCCCAAGTTGCGCAAATTTCCGGCACTGCAACAGGATGTGAAATTCCGGCAGGTTAAGTGGGTGGTATTTTGCATCACTAGCGATCAAGTGAAGTTGTCACGTGCTGCTCCATCTCTGTTTGACTCGAGCCTTGGCCAAAGGCATCTGTCTCTGCCGCTACACGCGGACATGCCAAAGGCATGTCCGCGTGTAGCCGAGGTGGCCCGAGGTTGCTTCGTCAGCGTAGGCCTGTAGGATTTCTTTGCTGAGAGTCTCGGGTACGACAAGCAGATTCATGGTGAAGAGTTCTTTCAATTGAGAATGTCGTTTCGCAAGCAGAACGATTACAGCCCTTATAAAAACATTCCGCACATTTGTAGTTCGTCATTACACAAAATTAATCAGTCAATGAAGCTATTTGTCGTCTTGCTGTTGCGGATAGATAGTGGCCGCATCAGAAACTATTAAAACCTGCATATTCAAGACCATGTGTGCCTGGCAATTTAATTCGTGATCTTGAGTTGCCCGCGGCTTGTAAATGCTGCCGTTACGATTTATAGACTACCGTCATATCATACTATTGAAGTATTAGGCTCCAACGTGCCGAGCGTCTGGATGGGTATTTCGTGTTTGTCAACCAACAAAAGGAGTGATGGTTGCTTACTACTTGGAAGTAATGGTCGTGTAAGTACGGGCGGAACTTAGTGATTGCCCATAATACAATCCGGCATTCCTCCTCTGCGGTGGAGTAGTTTGACACCGCACGTGACATGAAAACGTTATGCGCGCGTAGGCAATGCCTTGTTCCTCACCGTCTTGCCATTGAAAGAAAACGGCGCCTACGCACACGTTGATGGCACCTGCGTGCGTCAATGTCGGTGCATCATTGTCGGTGTATCCTCATGAGCGAGCACAGCTGGTGCTTTTAGCATAGAGAAAGAAAAAAAAGTTAAGAGAGGACACTCCGCGAAATCTGGCCTCAGGAAGTACGTCACGACCACGTAACAAACTAGTGCTCTCACCAAACGCCAGAGGACGCAAGTGCGAAAAACAAAAAGTTATCATCAATTAAACAGAATGTTTTTTACAAAATAATAATTATGCGCCTATATTTGACATGTTATTTATACATAAAAACAATTTATTCAACGCACCTTACGTGGTTATTTTTGTTCAGCCGCACTGCCATAAGCAGCATCTACGATTTCGCGCCGAGAGTACTCGCCATACCAGCATGCGACAAGCCCAGGCATGACCATAGGCATGATAGCGGGAAGGTTTCGTCAACGTCGGCTGCTTCGGTGTTTTCGTGTGTGAGACAGCAGGTGAGGTACGTTTTCAAGCGAAGCTTGTTGAATTACATGTTGTTGGGCTAGTTGGGTCATTGAATCAGAAAAAGGTTACAACTGCGCGAATAAGACGCCATGTAAGAAACATAAACACGCCCACACGCGTTGTGCTTCGTGTAGGTGGGCGTTTCTGTGTTTCTTACGTGGTGTCTTATTCGCGCAGTTGTAATCTTTTTCTGGAGCTTGTGAGGACGGCGAAGTTTGCTAAAAAACAGTTTGCGGCTGTATGCGGCGGCAAGACGTGAACATTGTGCAACGTATGCAGAATCGCGTTCGGCTCGATGGAACGGAACGCCTCCGTCCCATCGTGGAACGCGTACAAGAACGCGTACAAGATTTCGCCCTAGTATAGCAAACTGGGGCACGGCGTCAAGCCGAGGCGACGCGTGCTGTGCGCTGAGCTCGGTGCGAAACATTAGGGAGTTTTCGAATAGCGTACGAAAAGCTTGCGGCGTAGCGGCGAACGCGTCGTACGCTCGCGGGCTCCCCTTAAGTGAAGCCCGCAACGCTACGCCCGAAAGCTTTGCTTTCGCTATTCGAAAACTCGAAAACTCCCTGTTGAGGAGCGGTCGCTGGGCTTCGCATGCTTCACGACGCGTTTCCCGAAGCCTCGGACCACGAATAAATCCTGGTGTGCATTTACTGACATTTTCAGACCGCGCTGATGCCATGCCGTCCGGCGGTCCAAGCTACGGCAGCTACTGCTGTGTTTCGTGGTGCTTGAACAATGGCAGAACCCACAAGAAGCCAGGGACGAGTTTCTTCCGCATACCACGGGACGGCAGGTGCGCTAAAGCTTTTGTATGGTTTGCATGTCTTCAAGCTTACTTTTCGTGCTTGCTCAGTGAGGCTAACAATAACAAAATCACTGTTCGAGCACTTCGCCTTCAGCTGATAGTTCATTGCCGATGCAGGATGACAGCATGGATGCAGTATGCCGGACGAGATGATCTCCTGAGTAAGCCGGCCAGCCTATTGTACGCAACGTACAGGGTTTGCAGCGACCATTTTACTGCTGAAAGTTTCATGGACCCTGGGCACACAAGGCTTACAAGAATGGCTGTTCCCAGTGTGCAACCAATTGCACCATGTAAGTGATTGACAGAAACTCAATTATCTGCGATAGCAGCCACTTCTTTTGAATCAGTGGTGACAGTTAACCTGGAAGATATTTGTAGCCGATGGAGAAACCTCGCTGTAGAAGTAACACTTCGAAAGTCTTAAATTTTGTGAATTGTGGGCTATTACCTTCCTAACAGCTTTACATTCCTGTCATTCTTTTATGCTATTGACCTGTGCAACTTGTTTTGAAATACATTGAAGGGCTATTTAACGTTAACTTGAAGCCTTCATGCACATGTACACATATACCTCGTATCAAAGAAAGCTGGCACTGTCGATAATTCCACAAACCACAAATTGCTTGTTTCTCTGTTGATGCATTCTCTTTTCTTCCACCTACCAATTCATGCGTTTGAAAGGGCGGTTTAAATTTCCCTGTGCTACAAGCTTTGTAACTTGTACCAACTACACATATATGCAGGTTCTCTGAGCATCGCTTCAAGTAGTGACTGGGACATGACTGCAGAAGCCGCACTGCAAGGTGTGGATGTGCTTCAGTTTTGTTATTTTAAGCCTCTTACTGACAAATTGTTGTTGTTTCATTTCTTTAGGGTCTGCGGCAGAGGCTTCGAAAAGCGGCTCCCACACATTGAAGTGCCCCGAGGAGCAGGGTGTGTACAGTGTCGACTTGTCTTTTTTTTCGAACTGAGTTGACTGTTGACCAAACCTCTACAGGTGGCAGCTCCCATGTAGCTGCTGAAGGAGTTCCTGCTGACTGCGTCTTGCTGGAGGAAACCTTGGGCAGTCGCTCAGTTGTCACAAAGGGAACATGTGTGACTGGTGAGTTTACTGTTTGCTTCAACACTTATGTTCACTTCAACAGACTATTGATATAGAGACTTCCGCAGGCTGCTCGCAAGATTGTTCCGACAGCAGTGTCCGAGGTACTGAACAAGCTTCACAAGACTCTCCAGAAGATGTGTCCTCCAACAGCTCCACGCCTGAGTGCCCTACAGCAAATGGTGATTATGCTGTTATTGCAGCTGTTTTCAATGTGCAATTTTATGTTTAGGACATTCTGAGCAAACTAGCACCAATAAAATGTCATGGTTGGCTCTCAGTGATTTTCATTATATGGGTGCCATTGTTAATGTTTTTTTTTTCAATTTGTGGAATCGAAAACCTTGCACCACAGAAAGTTGGGCACCTTGGGTAAAAAAGAAGCGAAGAAAGCGCTCGTACGGGATTAGTTGCTGTTCGCTTTTAAATCAATTTTTGTTTATTGCAGTGCTTTCCTGTGTGCCAGCTGCAAGGTCTCCATCAAAGAAATACAAGCAAACCATTCGACGTCTGCAAGCCAAAGTAGCAGCAAAGCGGAAAACTATCAAAAGACTGCTGAGGCAGCCTCACCGAGCACCGTCATCGACTTCAAAGGCCCTTGGCATTATCCGACCGCACGTCACCGAGGAGGTTTTTAAACTTCTTTCTGCACATGTTCGCTTGAGGCCCAAAGGCAAGGGCAAGCGGTTTCCCGTGTGGTTCAAGAAATTTGCTCTTCACTTAAACTTCCGTGGTCCGCGAGCATACCGATTTCTGGCTCCATATTTTTCTTTGCCCTCCCGGCGTTCATTAAGGATGTGGCTAGCCAATGTAAAGATGACTCCAGGCACAATTCCAGGAATCATTTCTTCCATTGCAACAAATACTCAAGCTTGGAATGAACGGGACCGAGTGTGTGCTTTAGTTTTCGATGAAATAGCACTCAAAAAGAATTTGTGTTATGATGCTGCACGGGACATTGTCCAGGGTTTTACAGATGATGGCACTGATCGCACTTCAACCATTGCTGATCGAGCAATGGTAGTTCTTCTTGTTGGTGTTTCGAAAAAGTGGGTTCAACCGGTTGCTTTTACTATAGGGCACACATCAACACCATCATCTGTTATGCATAACCTGCTGGTGTCACTCATTGTGGAGCTTAGGAGCATTAACATTGCAGTGAAAGCAGTCATTTGTGACCAGGGCAGTTCAAATGTAAGTCTCGCTAACCAACTAAGAGTGACTGTAGCAAAGCCTTTTTTTTTTGAAGTTAATGGTGAGCGGGTATATTTCATCTTTGATGCTGCACATTTAATTAAAACAACGCGCAATAATGTGCAAGCACACAAGTTATATATTGGGGATGACATCGTTGACTGGTCCCACATTGTAAGCCTTTACCAATCCTCACATGAGTTGCGGTTGCGATTGGCTCCAAAGTTGACTGAAAGGCACATTCATCAGAAACCTTTTTCTAATATGAAGGTCAGCAGAGCAACGCAGGTCCTCAGTGCATCAGTTTCGATTGCTATCACGGCATTGGTGTATGCGAAAGTGCTGCCTGCCTCGGCCATCACTACAGCACAATTTTGTGATCGTATGGACAGGATTTTCGATGCCTTGAACAGCTCGAGTAAAAAGAAAACTTCGCAAAAGCTCCGGCATGCAATCGTGAAAGAGGATTCAGAGCTAATTGACTTCCTTCGAGGCCAGCCTCCCTGGATTGCATCATGGACGTTTGATGGCAGACGTCAACCACAAACCGTCGTTGGTTGGCAAATCACAATTCAGGCTATTTGTCAACTGTGGGACGACCTCTCCAAAAATTACAATTTTGAATACCTGCTAACACGCAGACTTCAACAGGATCCTCTGGAGAACATATTTGGCCACATAAGGCAAAAGCAAGGTTGCAACACCAACCCCAATGTAGCACAATTTATTTGTGGCCTGAAGCACATCTGCATAAGAAAACTCTTCAAACTGTCAGAATACGGAAATGTCGAGGATGATGAATGTGACCTCCTTCAGGAGCTCTCGCCATTCTCCCTCGCTAGTGCGTCTCTTGTGGATAATGAGGAGTGTGCACAGCCACAGCCTGACGACTTTCCCGCTCTAGACGATCTCTCTGAACTTGCGACCAACATTCACTCCCATATTATTGATGACTCCGCTACATATTATGTAGCTGGTTTTCTCATCAAATACTTTCTTCGGAATGCACGTGATACTTGCAGTTGCCCACAGATATTGATAGACGACAGCGAGACACTAAAGGGGACCCATCAGTATTTCACAATGCTCAAAGCATGCCACGTCCCCAGCAAACTTTTCGGAAATCTAACTGTGCCATCGGAAGCAGCTTTTGAATACGTACAACAACTTGAATGTCACTTTCTTGCCATTATTGAGGCCACTGCACATCACCTGAAAGTGTCTGATGTTTTGTATCACCATCTCTCAAGTGTTGGCGATTTTCATTTCTGCTCTGCTGGGTGTCGCGAGAAGTTTCTGAAAATGTTTTGCCGGGTTCGTTTATGTTGGCATGTGCGTTTTGTGAACCGAAACTTAGATAGGGTTAGGTTCCAGTCTTCAATTTCAGGTATACAGCTTGACAAGTTCAAAGCTTAGCAATTAGCGGCTGCTTTACACAAAAGCATTCAAGTTGAACCGAATCCTGCAATAGCTTTGTTATAGTCATTACTTCGTTACATGAGACCTCATTATGGCCCTCTATCAAGTTCAACGGGACTAATCACTCCTTCGTTATGTCCATTCTTTTGTTTACCCACTATGAAGAGTATGACCTTAAAAAGAAATTATGCTTGGTAGCCTCTCTGTATTTTTGTAGCATATGCGGGCGAACTCTGCACGTTAGTGTGGGTCGTCGGTCACTATGTGCACTTTATCTCTCCAGCTCAAGTAATATAACGATAGCAAAAGCGCGTGTTGAAATATATTCAAGCGGGTAAGGAACACAGTATGAAGTGGGCATGGTTCACATTTTCATGCCTTTCGTATATTAGCTTCTCGTCAATCTCCTCACCACGCCCATCAAAACTTTTCATAAGATTGTCCAAAACTGCAGCTGTTGATGGGGTTGCGGACGCTGCCCCTTTATTATCATAGCTTGTGAGTCATAGCGCACTGTGTACAGCCTTTGTGAAAAATAATGACAATGTTAACGCACTGTGTACAGCCTTTGTGAAAAATAATGACAGTGATAAGGCACTATGTACAGCCTTTGTAAAAAAATGATGACAGTGACAATGCACTGTACAGCCTTTGTGAAAAACAATGACCGTGATAATGCACTATGTACAGCCTTTGTGAAAAACAATGACAGTGATAAGGCACTATGTACAGCCTTTGTAAAAAATGAGTGATAACGCACTGTGTACAGCCTTTGTGAAAAACAATGACAGTGATAATGCACTATGTACAGCCTTTGTGAAAAACAATGAGAGTGATAACGCAATATGTACAGCCTTTGTAAAAAATGATGACAGTGATAACGCACTGTGTACAGCCTTTGTGAAAAACAATGACAGTGATAATGCACTGTGTGCAGCCTTTTTGAAAAATAATGAGCGAAAGTGGTTTTCTTCGGCTGTTAGCCCTCTGATACCGCTTTGTAGCACCAATTAAGGTCCACAATTTTGGATAAGTGATGACTACCATCTATTTCAACTTGGAAGCGTCACAGCAACGCCCAGACGCAAGTAACTTGGGCTCTAAGTTTTTGATGAGAGCGACACATAAGAAGAGGCAACAGGTCTGCAAGTGTTGTAGCATAAAGTCTGTCTTTCACATTGTGGGCAAGCTGCCCTACCTTTCCGAGGACGAACAGGCAACGTTGAAGCATCAAGTTCGCTTTTTTTTTCTCATTTTGGGCAAGTTGCTCTTAAGAACAGCCAACACACTGTATTTTTGCTTTTCTGATATATTGTGTCGTGTGGTTTCTGTACGCTTTTTCTTTTCTGTGCATTACTTCTGTTAACCCGAGTCGTGACTCGGGACTTTATTGCTGTGTATACGTCACTTCCTTCTTTATCAACTTTGTGCGCTGAGTTTTTGCCATAGATCCATATAGATCCTTACCCACTTGCCCAGTGCGTCATTCTTCACCAGCTTGTCGGCTACTGCCAACTCTAGCGATGTGTGCGTTGTCTGTGTTCTCACTCTATTTGTTAGAATTTATTTGTAAGTCTAGATGCATGTGTTGTCTACTTTGCATTTCTGTGCGATGTTCTTCTCATTTTGTGCTTTTTATATGCTCAGCCTCTACCTTGCCTTGGAATAAAAACATTGCGGGTACTCTGTCTCTTTGATTGATATATAGATTGACCGCTTGTTCCAAAAGAAAAGCGCGATGAATAAAGCCGTAGTGAATTATGATTACCTGCATATCTGTCTATTATAACTTAGTCGAAATAAAGATTACGTCATGACCTCAATTCGCACGCACAGTTTTGAGCTAAAACAAATAGGGAATCGCTAAACGACAAACAATAGCAAACAAACAATCAAAACGACAAACAATAGCATTGCTATTTGGGCGGAGAAAAGTGGTCTGAAATCATTAACTTTCGCCATAGCCAAACGTCGGTTGCGCACAGTAATCCAAAATTCGCGCCAGTGAAACCGAAACGGGAAGCGCAGGCCAGTTGCTCTCACCAACCACCAGGTGCGCTAGAGTCGATTGGGCCGCCGGGGTCTATGGGAGTGTCCACTCTTTAACTTTTTTTTATTTCTCTATGCTTTTAGGCGCTGCCGTAGCAAATCATTGCCGTTTCCTGCTCATCTCCCCATTCGAACGCGACAATAGCTTGGAAAACTGTAGCAAGGTTGTACTTTATTTATTTTTCTATGACTACGAAAATTTAATGTTTGAGGCACCCCTACTCCATCCCTAATACGAAGTACTACAATGGGGTAGAAAGTCGGGCCGTTTAGTGTAGCATAGTTAAGATTATAGAGGACCAGCGCTTAGACGAAGCACATGGAAGATATGTTAGCGGCGGTTTCCTCAGTCCTTCGTCTGATCACTGTTCCTCTAATATTTGAGCCAAGCAGGAACTTTATATTCAGATTGATCTTACACACACGCCTTTTTGCGCATGCTCGCGCAGGCGACTCACTGGCCAATAGTGACCGTCAATGCGGCCTATGACTCCGGCAAACCGTTGCTAGGCCCATCGTTCGAGATGGGTACATTGATCTACACCCTCGAACAGGACGCTCCAAGCCTGTTTGCCAGCGCTTACGCCAAGTGCAAGGAATTCGGAATGGCGACCCGTGATGCGGTAAGTTGACCCTTCACCAAAAAGTTGTCTACGTACACCCGTAAGCAAAAGTATACGGACCACAGGGTCGCAGAAAAAACCTAATTTCTTCGTAATTAGCATGCATAAACTGAAATTGGCGAGTAGACGGGAAAGTTCGCAATGCCTTGTTTGGACTGCAGCCTTCAGTTTCAAGTTGCATTCGCAGGCAGTTGAAAAAATCGGCTTTATCGTGCGATCCCTAGTCTGTATACTTTTGCTCACGGGTGTGCATGCTGCAGCACCAAACAACTGTTTCCAGACGTATGGAAATTATCCTAGATGTAGGGATTCTTTCGGTATTTTCACAGCTTCATAGCGTCGTTGCGCCATCAACCAGTACATCCACTAAATCTAAGCTTTTCTCCTCTAGCCTCGCATTTTATTGCGATAGCAATTATATGGACACTCCAAAGCAGATTTCTGCCGTCGCCGTCGCCGTGAGGTTCCGTATGACGTCAATGGAGATGAAATCGCCGCCGCGCGCCGCCGAACGCTGTATGTGCGAGTGAAAGGGCGCGAGGGACGCGCGCTTTCACGGAGAGTGAACGCACGGCGGAGAACAAACGCGCGTTCTGTGCCGTGCTCACTTAAGGGCTGCAGAAGTAGGCGTCTCTTTCCTCCTTTACAATCACCATATATGTAGAGCAAACGCGCCTTCTTCTGACGCGCGAAAGGGCGTGGGGGAGGGGGGGAGGGGGAGGGAAGGGAGGCGACGTTTAGCTGCGGCACCAAGTGCCTATTTATATCAGAGGCTCCGGCAACAGTCACCAACGCTGCACGCATTTTGAGCGAACGCGGGCAAAACGCCGACGGCGTCGACAACAGTTCTGCGTGCTGCCGGTGCTGCTGCATGTCCAAGTTTATACAGCTGATAAAGCTACTATCATTACTCCGTATAGCTCTCTACAAATTTGCTATCGCAATTGATGCTTCGCCTTTCAGGTGAAACTGCGACAACTTTTTTAATCGAATACTCGCTGAAACAAGGGATGCTACCCACCCAAAAGCAAAACGTACAAATTTTGGTTGATGTACTCAGCAACTTACAGAATAATTGGGGCATGTGATCCCGGTTTATAACTTGCCCAATCATGAGTGATTCTGAGCCCATAAACACACAACTTTTGCCGTCTTTGGAAGACCACCTTTGGCCGAAGACCCCAAGCGCTGCATATGATTAGGGCAAACGATTTAAGTGGGCAAGCGAGAAGTACACGTCCAAGTTTTGTTGGTGCTCCTATTTCCTTGACGAGACAACTGTCGTTGAGATTGTGAAAAGTTTTCAGATCTCGCCTGCTTCTTTTCGAGGCGCAGAAATAACTGCTGCAGCTACTTTGGTAGACAGAAATTTATTACGCATTTCTCTATAGGCTCTCCAACTTTCTCCTCGATGGTTTTGTGTTTAAATCAATGCCTTATATATCTGCTAATAATTCTGTGCTACTTCGGTTCATAGCAGAAATAAATACATGTATGGGCTCAAGACATGGAAGAATGCTGGGCTGGTCACATTAGCGGACCGCACATCCTAATTGTTTTAAGGCATGAGCTTAGTTAGCTGAACTACATACCCTGTATGTATACATGAAGTTTTCTGAAGGCGTTGTTGGTAGTCTGTCGATGAGCAGCGCTCTCGTTTATGCAGCCACATAACTACAGACAATTTGCGTAGCTCGAAGTGATAACTGATTACAGACTGGGACTCGTTACAGATTTGCGGAGAACGAACCAGTGTAGACCAAGGGCAGCAGCTCCTGAAGGACCCATACCTACTATTCGCCTCATTCCTCCACGACGATACGACACAGCACGTCGCCTTTGCCGAGTACTACACAAGTGTTCGAGATAAGGTGAGTGCACCGGCATGTTGCGTAGCTGCGACCCTTATGTGGCATGAGCGAGGCCTCATTGGGCAAATCACTGACATGGACATCGTAAGAAGCAACTGAGACACATTTTGTCATGCATCTCAAGCTCTTTAAAGCTATTCAGCTTTTACAGCGAATCTGTTGGCCTCTAGTACGTCGGGACGTTTTCGGTCTGTGCTCACCGAAAAAGAAACGGCAGCTGGAAAAGTTTTTTTATTTACTTTCCGCACAACAGAATTACGTTTTCTTGCATATTTTAATTTACAATCCGATGCTACCATGTCTGGAGGTTGCAAATCATGCTTTAGAAATTTTGTGACGCATTTTACTTTGAGAAATTGAATTAGTTCAATAGCACGCATGCGCAAGGCGGAGGGCTTACTAGAATAAGGATGTATGCTGCACACCTGCATATTTGCGTGCGCGCGTGAAGAACGTGTGCACACGATGTATCTGTCCTTGATGAGTGGGCGCTCTGCCCGTTGCATCTGTCGAACAGCGTGTGCTGCGACCGCAATCGACGTTACGGCAAACACTGTCCAAAATTTTAGAGTGACGTTTCACTTCGTGAACGCGGGCTAGGCGCAAGCGTGTGGACGCCGCGAGCATGCACCGTGGCGTCGAAGCACAACAGGAAAGTGCGCGAGTGCGGACGCTACACTGATGCTACATTGGTGTCGACGGCGTGACACCGCGTCGTCGTGATACTTGTGTAACGTCGGCAACATATTCGCGGTTTCATTTCAAGGAGCCTGCCAAGGGGAATTAATTGTTCGCGTAGCTCCCATATGAACTCCGCTATTCAAAATTTGATCGTTCGGATAGGTAGTGCCGAAGACGGGCCCCAAATTACACATTTGCTGTAGCCACCTATTGTTGATAATTTTATTTACCGTTATTTACCGTTATTAAGTTATTTACCGTAACTTCGCTAATTAGACGCGTAAGTGCGGAAATTGCTCTGTCCAATCTGTAGACTCGAATGGTAGTACATGACGTCACCGTGATTTATATTTTCTGAATTTAAAAAACTTGCGGCAGCTAAAATACTGTTTTCCTTTCCATTCATTTCTATGCCACCGTTTCACCTGAGCAAAAAAAAAAAAGTCGCATTTTCGCCCGGAAGGCGAAGCATCGATTGCGATAGGAAATTAGTGGACAGCTATACAAAGTAAGCATAGTAGTTTTATCGGCCGTATAAACTTGTAAACATAGGAACACTAATTAAATTAACAAGCATGGCGTCACGCGCGCTCAAGCAAGCATGAACGATGACCGCGGAAAATCTCGGTAAAAAAGCTGCAGTGAGTCAGCGCAGCAGCAGCAGCGAGCGAATTGAGCTTCATGCCGGCGGTCGCATCAACGCGATCTTAGCCGCGAAAACACACGGAGGGCGGACTCTGCCCGCGTCGCAGATAGCTTTCAAGATACAGCCACGCCGGCAGAACGCGTCCCCCCCCCCTTCCCCCGGAGCCTCCCGGCCCTGCGGGAGCGCGCGGCAGCAGTAAAACGCGGCCCTTCGAACTCCCTAGCCTCCCTCCGCAGCGTTGTGCGCGACTGGAAGCCTGCGCGCTCCCTTCCCGCTTGCCGCCCCTGTGTGCGCGAGCTCCGATTGCCGGATGACCGCCGTATGCTTTCTTTCGCAGCTACAGAATACGGCGCGCGGCGACGATTTTATCGCCCGTGGATTTTATACGGAACCTCACGGCGCGATGACGGCGGCAGAAATTCGTCTAGAGTGTTCATACAATTTCTATCGCAAGAAAAAGCTTCCTTTTAGAGGCAACAATTTCACATCTGGCTGAAGGTGTAATCTTTGACCAACGTCTCGGCGTACGCTCCAACAGCTAAAGGAGTCCTCGCACGACCCTTCCTGCATTCGTGTTTTCAATAACGCCCTTCTCGATAGACCTCGTCTGCAACGAAGTTATCGAAAGGCGAGGAACACCTTTTCTCGACTTGGAGCTGGGTGCTCCCACTGCGAGGTACGCGAAGCGTCAGCAATTTGAGCTAAATGTCAAGAAGGCATTTTACTATACGTTACAAAATTTGTCTAGACTACGAGTGTTCTGCAATTGAAGGCGTTATTTTGTAAGAGTGGCATTAAATCAGCTAGTTTGTGTGACAGTTTGAATAACGTAGTCTATATCCAACGCCTGCACAGTGAACGTCTCCCGCCCGGGAAAAATACCTACTGGCTGAAATGAAGGTAAATTCGGGAAAGGCAGGGACGTAGTGCGTTGACTAATAGTGCAGAGAATTGACAGGACACACATTGTACCAAGCTATTCATGTCATATCTACGTTTATCTTTGTCTGCAACGCATCCCGTTTACTTCTCGTAACGGATTAGGACAACGCCTAAATTGCCGCCTTAGTTAGCCGACATGCAGCTCTCGCAATATGTAGTTTTCAAGGGCGTCCTTGTTATTGCAATAAATTCTAATTGCAGTTCATGCAGATATGTACACAGAAAAAATACTGTACTGAGGTCGAATTATTCCCTTAAAGCTGTGGTCCACGTCCAATTGGGACAGGGTTGATCAGTAGGATAAGGCTTAGGCCGAGTCGGGCTGGGGTGATGAATGTGTTACACGGTAGGGCTCCCACTGTATGTGTCTCTGAGGTAGTTACCTTGGGGTGTGATGAAGTTATTGTCAGAGCTGAGTGTCGGCGGTGGCTGTAATGTTGTTTCTGTGTCTTCTTGTAAAAGTGCATGCACGTACTTAACCGAGTGATCTGTGTTCGCATGCAGTACAGCAAGGCCCGTCGGAAGTACGGCGCGCTCCGTCACCGATCTGCGTTGCTGCTGTTCAACGTCCACCTGGGGGACGTCAGGAAGAAATGTGGCTCCGACGCGTACAGTCTCATAAAATGGCTCTGTCAGGACTTCCGAGGCCAGAGAAACTGTGGCTGAACCGACTTCCCGTCGTGCTTGTGCTGCTGCACCTGGTCGTCATTCTGATGGCAACGGAGTGTAGAAAAATGCAGTAGTTTGATTTGTTTCTTCACTGCAGCCCACTACTGTATTTCTTTCTGAATCCGAAATTGGTGCGGAGGTTATGCTTCTTAAACCGATAAGTAAATGTGCGAGATAATTTTGTGCCTCCCAGTCGGCTCAGTTGCTGCGGCATTTCTCTAGTGAGCTTAAGGTCACCGCTTGGAAAACCACTTTGCTGCGGCGACCACATATTGATCTGTGAGAAATGCGCAAGCGTTTGTCTGCTCATATTTAGCGGCACTCTAACTCTAAATAACCACGGGTGGTATTACGACTCCGTCTACTAAGGCGTCGCTTAATAACGGCATCGCTTTAGGCCCGCTCAATCGAGCAAATAGTCGTCATTTTTAAGTATTCCAGCTCCAGCACCGTAAAACGCCCAAAATATCTGTTCATTCGCCCATAATGCCCACCCAGCTAAGAGATATAACATAGAATGGCTACTAAAGAGCGAGGCGGTGGTTGTAAACTGCAATATAGCTGTAGTAGTAATGACAAAATAGTACAGGCTGGCAACAATACCGGTAGAGAATCCACCTCAGTCCTACTAGTATTGGGTACCGGTACCTCAGAAACCGATGAGGACATGGCGGCCTTACGGCAGTTGGATCCCGTTGAATATCCCTCTATGATTTTGAATCGCGAAGATAAATCGATCGCGATCAGAGCAACAGCAGAGTAGCCGGGCATATGCATTGCCCTACCACCATGCACAGAGGCATGCTTTTAAAACTTTATTGAAAGTTTATTCTTCTTCATTTTTTCTCATGCGTTGAGGCAAATGTCTAAAATAAAAAAAGTACGCTAGTCCAACGCTTATGGCATCTGATGAAACAGCAGAGCTCGGCAAGCGTGGGTATATAGCGTAGGTATGACGCTTGCCTTCGGACCGTGGGTACCCTGGTTCGAATCCCGCCACGCCAAGGAAGTTTATTTCGTTTTATTTATTTCTCTCGCCCTCCATATGTCTCTTTCTTTCTCTGCACCTCCTCTCCTCCTATGCTCTGCTTTCACTCTCTCCCAACTCGGCGATGCTGCGCACGACAGCGAGACCAACCTAGCGAAGCTATAACAGCTCCGCTTTAAGAAAGACGCCCCACCGGGAGACACTCGTTCCCGCGGAGGACGAATGATTCAGAGCGCGAAAGACGCCTTCAAGCATATATTAGCAAGCGCAAAAGGGGTCGGGGCACCAAACATGTTCGCTTAAAATGGACGTTAAAACAACGATGGCACAGATGGTAACGAATGGCTAGTGTCTCGTTGTTTTTTGTTGTTTTTTTCGTGCTCGAATGCGAGGGCGCATCCAGCGTCCAGCACGCATGTGTAACGGTAAACTGATAGATGGTGTTTCAAGGGAATTAGGAAAATACATTATGGAGAGAACACACACGCTGGATTCTATGAAAACAGCAGCTTTACTCAAAAGGTAAATAAATACTAAAAACTAACGAAAGTGTATACCATTGCGTGTACATTCATCTAATGCAACGTGTAACCTCATGCATTGTTTCTCTAAGGTAAATGGCACAAGTTTAACCTGATGAAATTTTGATGAGTATGCCCTACACCGCTTAGAATCTATGCCGAAATGCAAACACTTAATCAAGCACCTGCACAATACGAGAGAGACACAGAGAAGAAACTTTATGCAAAAAAGCACACACGCGTAGGTAGCTCCTCCGATCTCCAGTGGGTGGTCCTCTCACTCCAGAAGTCCAAGCGGCCTTACTTGCCCTTCTCGCACGGTTGACCAGGCTTGTTTGTTTGTTTATTGATACTGTCAGTCCTTTTTTTAGGGCCATTACAGGAGTGGAGAAAACATAAATAAAACATGCAAAGTCAACACATCTGATTTCGGCAGGGCGTACAATACATCTGAGTACAACGCACAAAAAATAAATTGCAGCTCATATACATTGTAATAAAGAAAGCAGAAAAAAACCAGTCAATATCCCTTGAGGCATGTAAAAATAAGAACAACATACACATATAATAACGAAATCATAAAATCAGATTATTCACAAAGTCAGATGATTAACGCACCCCGCTCTCGGAATAAATAACGGCATGCAAATTACTCAAAAAATTATTAAAAGAAGCAGACTGGACTACAAAATCGGGAAGCATGTTCCATTCCTTTATCGTTCTGGGAAATAAGCTATATTTAAATGTGTCATTACGGGTTACTGGTGGGGGAATATACATCCTGTGGCGATGTCTAGACGATTCATTAGTAGAAATTTCGAAATAGTTCGTCTTATTAATTTTTATTTCATTATAGATAATAAGGAACATGAACTTAATCCTATCATACTTAGTCCTTAATTCTAAATTGGGAAGATTTGCAAGCTGACATAGTCTTGAAGGGGAGTGATGTTGACCATATTTGTTGAAAATGAATCGGGAAGCTAACCTCTGAATCCTTTCCAGTTTTTTTACGGTTTTTTTCTGTGTAAGGATCCCAGACAATTTTCGCGTACTCAATGATTGGTCTGACCAGTGTTCTATAGGCCAAGTTTTTAACTTCAGTGGTTGCTCTTTGTAAATTTCGCCTTAGGCTCCAAAGCGCATTATTCGCCTTCTTACTTACTTCCTCCACATGTCTATTCCAGCTTAAGTCACTTCTAAATAATAAACCCAAATATTTGTGCTCCTCTACTTTTTTAAGCTTCTTGCCATCTATACTATAAGGAAATTGCAGGATTTTCTTTTTTCTTGTAATAGACATGCTTACTGATTTATTAGGGTTTATAACCATTTGCCAGTCAGAACACCATTTCGTAATGTTTTCAAGGCTGCATTGTAATTTAATTTGGTCACTGGGAGATTCTATAGTATTATAAACAACACAGTCGTCAGCGAATAGTCTTATTGGAACAGATATGTTGTGTGGCAGGTCATTAATGAAAATAAGAAATAATAGAGGTCCTAGGACACTTCCCTGAGGTACTCCAGATAACACCGGTTCTAGACTGGATGTATGCTCGTTTATTTGAAGGTACTGCTGACGGCACTGCAAGTACAAGGTAAACCACTTTGTGAGGTTAGGATCCTTAAACACTGTATTAATTTTGAACAAAAGTTTGGAGTGGGAAACTTTATCGAACGCTTTGGCAAAATCTAAATAAACGAGGTCCATCTGTCCGCGTGAATTTATCGTTTGGGAAGTGTCATGAACCAGTTCAACTAATTGAGTGATCGTAGATAGTCCCTTACGGAAACCATGCTGCACAGGGGATAACAACTTATGCACTTCAAGATATTGTGACAAGTGTTTGGATATGATGTGTTCCAGGAGTTTAGAGCATGTACTTGTGAGGGAAATTGGTCGGTAATTGCTAATGTCTGAAGTGTTCCCGGTTTTATGAACTGGTACTATTCTCGCTAGTTTCCATGCCGTAGGGAAAGAAGCATGCAATACTGACGAATTAAATATTTTTTAAGGAACTTAGACACCCATTCAGCATACCTCACTAAAAATTCATTAGGAATTTCGTCTGGTCCAGGGCTCTTTTTAGTGTTTATATTGAGCAAAAGGTTTAGCACACCTTCCTCGGGTATTTCAATTTGTGAAATGGGAGGGCGGGCAGAGAATTCGCATACGCTAGGCACCCCACCATCATCCTTTGTATAAACCGATGAAAAGAAAAGATTAAATTGATCAGCCCTTTCAGCATCATTAATGTCAGGATTAGAACAGCATTGCTTATTCGGTGGATTTACATAACGCCAAAACTTAGCCGGTGCTTCTGAGAGGAACTTCGTCAATGTTACATTGTAAAATTGGTCTTTCGCCTCCTTAATTAGCCGCTTCAATTCTTGCCTCATGTTTCGAATTGGAGTTTTGTCATCTGTGTTCCTATATTGAGAACATGCTTTCCGTTTAATTTTCCGTTTTGCCTGAATGATTTTACGGTTCATCCACGGATTTGTCTTTCCGCATTTTTTGTTCTTCTTGGGAACAAATTTATCCAAGCAATGAGTTACTACATTGTAAAAGAAATTCCATAAATCATCAGTGCTCACTTCCGATTGATACAAGTAGATAAATTCATCAAAGGAGCTTTCGAGATAGTCTAATATACTGACATCATCTGCGGATTGAAAATTCCAAACACTTTTCTTTGGGTTACCCACTGAGGGGGATGGAGACATACTGAAAGTAGCTATTGGCATCTTATGGTCCGATATTCTGTCCTCTACATGGCAATCCGTCAAAAGCCCTACCAACCCATGCGACACTAAAATAAGGTCTAAAATAGATGAAGTTGTATCACTTAGTCTGGTGTGTTCTTCTACAATTTGTTCTAAATCACAAGAGAACGCCAAGTCCATAAGCTGTTCGCAACTAGCCACATCTACCTCCCCTAGTGAGTATGAGCTCCAATTAATTCCCGGTAAGTTAAAGTCGCCCAGGAGAATGATATTGTCTCCTTCTCGAAAATTTCTTTCCATAAATTCCCGAAGGCTAGTCATTACATCAGGTGAAGTATTTGGGGCCCTATATATACCTCCAATGTAAACTGTGCGATCAGCAAGCTTAGTCTTAATCCATACAGCTTCGATACTATCCGATTGTTGGAGGCTAGTACACAATATGCTTTGTTTAACAAATATGGCTACTCCTCCACCTCTTCCTCCTCGGTCCCTTCTAAATGCTTTGTAACCAACTGGCACAACTTCGGCGTCTCTGATACTGCTATGTAACCATGTCTCCGTTATGACAATAACGTCAGGTTCATGCTCCAAGACCACAACTTCCAATGCATCGGTTTTGTTTATTATGCTCCGCGCATTTATGTTTATAATCTTAAAGCCATCCTGTTTACCTTGTTGGCATCAGTTGCCAGTTTCAATTACCCTCGAAATTTGATACCTCACCTTTTTATCCTCATCCCATCCATACCAATACATTATTCATTTTCAGTTTATCAAAGACAAGTTTCGCTCTACGACCTTCTTTTCTTTCCTCGGCGCACGAGTCCCACAGTCTCCTCCTAATCTCCACTACACGTCTGGAGTAATGTTCACTAATGCTTATCTCGGTATCTTTAAGCTTCGTACAATTGCTCAAAATCTTTACTTTCTCCCTGAAGTCCGCTAGCCTAAAAATAATCAGGCAATTTCTACCAGGTGTTTTCACTCATTCTGAAGGATCGGCCGAGAGTAGGCACACACTCAGTGGCACATACCGAATGGCCAAATCAAAGGAAATAAAGTAAATGAAAAATCTTGCTGAATATACATAATGTGCGTTTCCGATAAGAAGGTGGTGTGCTTTAGTGTTACCTATGCGCTGACGTTATATCATCAGGTCTTGCGTAGAAATTAATGCTTTATCACATAGTAGTCAGGCTCGCTTACTGGCACTAGTTTGTCGGTCAGCATACAGTGGTTACATAAGGCTGTTTGCTTGGCACTTGCATTCGACACACATATAACCTTCGTATACAGTGTGTGCCAGCTGACTCGAGCGAAGCTAATTAAAAATATGCGCAACGATATACGAAGATGCGATCAAGGGCCTTTTGATAGTGGTATCCCGCGCATACTGATAATTTTTTGCTGTTGTCAGCGCTTAGTTAATTATTGAAAATTAATTGACTAAATAATTATTGCTTGTATAACAGCGGAAATTCAGACGCCTAATTTTGCATTGCATTCGAAAACATCATGCTAAAAAAATGGTCTCCAATCCACGCTGTGTAGGTGGTTGGACATCGAAGTTGTAAACGACAACTATTGCCCATTGCGACGTAGGTTGAAATTATGCACGTGGCGACATTTACATGCACTTTACCTGATTATTAGCCTAAGACATTTTGACAGCCTGCGACTTGGCTTAAGCCGCTACTTCGATCGTGCACCTATAAAGAGTGTACCAGATACAAGAGAAATTCGCCGCGCCTCGTATGCACGCTGCTCTTCAGGAGGCCATGCAATACGTGGCCTTCCCATAGCACTTTCACAACACAAATAAATTGCTAGGCGGGTTCTTATTTCACGTACGAAAGTGTAGGTACATGTACGTCACTCCCCGCTTCGTGTACTACAGTCAAGCAGCCGTCCCCGCGGCAGCTTACGCAGCAGTAATATTTACCGGGAAATGTATGCGGGGAGCGCTACGTGCTTCGCATTACAGCACCTTATCATCAATTATATGGTTCGGATCTTCGGATGCTTGTTTTGAGCTTGTTCTCTATTGAAACGTATGCTGTTCTGTATGTTGTATGCGTCATTCCAAATATTGTACGCACTGTTCACTTTACATCGGTGAGTGCTTATGGCCTCTGCTTTACGGGGTATGAGACATTACATTTGGGAGTATTAGTCACTGTTGACGATAGTTTTCTGTCGACGTTACGCAACGAAGAAATCTCGGGACCCTAGCCATAGACAGCTGCGCTGTAAAATTTCCGGCCGGCTACATCATTCCTAATACCTTTTGTACAGACAGACAGACAGACAGACAAGAAACTTTATTTTGTCCTGAGGGACTACTTTGTCGTAGTCGCGGGCCGCACCTACACCGGGGGCGGAAGACCGTGATCTTCAGCCCTTTCGCAGGCCCTTTGGACAGCCCGAAGCTGACACTTTTTGTACGTTGCAAATTTGTGCCCCAAAAGCAAAGAAACATGCGAAGCGAGTGCGCGCCCACGCCTCTCGCGCGCTCGAGAGAAACGTGCTCGAAAGCGGTTTTAAAGAACTAGCACTTATTGTTGGCAGCCTTGATTGGCGCGAAATAGTGAGAAGGCGATGGTGTCGTTGTTGGCCACTCGTGCACGAAAGATTCCGCCGGACGCCGATAAAGAAGCGTGACCGAAGCAAAGCAACAAGATAGGCGCAACGCCAGTCCCAAGTATTGCAATCTAAGGAGATGCGCTCTCTGTGAGCAGCGAGCACAAGTTTCTTGGAATAACTTTAGATTCTAAACTCACGTTTATTCCTCATATTAAGCGTCTGAGGACAAAATGCCTGAAGACAATGAACCTTTTAAAGCTTCTGTCGCATACGACTTGGGGTAGTGATCGAAAGTGTTTGCTTAACTTGTATAAAAGTCTTGTCCTCTCACGCCTTGATTACGGGTCTATAAATTATAATTCCACAACGCCAAGTGCATTAAAAATACTAGACCCCGTTAAACACTTGGGTATCAGTCTTGCGACTGGTGCTTTCAGGACAAGTCCCATTCAGAGCTTCTACGTAGAGTCGAAAAAGTGGTCACTTCATCTGCAGCGGTCATACAGCACTTTTACATATTTTCTGAAAGTACAAGCAAATATTGAACATCCTTCTTATTCAACAATCTTCCATAACCTTCCATAACACTCTTCCATAACCGACCATCAGTGAGAAAGCTGTTCTCATTGCGTGTAAGAAACCTTAGTGAGGAAATGGGTGTTCCAATTCTTGAACAGTGCCCTATGGCTCCAGTGAAACTGTTACCTCCGTGGCAGTGTCAGCTCATAGACTGTGACACATCATTTATAGAAGTCACGAAACACGCGCCAGAGGCACACATAAAAATGCATTCCGTAGAACTTCAGTCCAAGTACTCGTGCACAGAGTTTTACACAGACGCTTCTAAGTCACACGCCGGTGTTTGTTATGCAGCCGTCAGCCCATCCTTCTTGAAATCCGGTGTACTCTACCCGGAAACAAGTAACTTTACGGCTGAGGCCTATGCACTTTTGTCAGCTGTAAAGCATATAAAGAAATCAAAACTTCAAAAGAATATCATATATACAGATTCCCAAAGTATCGTGAAAGCCTTGAAGTCACTCTGTAAACACAGAAATTCTGTACTCATTGAGCTGTTCCACTCTATGCAAAGCGTGTATATCTAACCAGCATGTGATTATATGCTGGGTGCCTGGCCATAGAGGCATCGAGGGCAGTGTTCGAGCAGACCAAATGGCCACATCAGTTACATTTCAGGCGTTACATCTCCCTACAGGTGGTGTTCCTGCAACAGACTTGAAGCCTTTCCTGCGAAAGAAACTGCGAAGCTACTAGCAACGCTTGTGGGATGCGGAAAGAAATAATAAGCTACACTTGATAAAACCACAGTTAGGCTTCTGGCCCCCCGTAACTAAATCACGACGAAGTGATGTCCTGCTCTGTCGTCTAAGAATAGGACATACATATGGCACCCACAATTTTTTGCATACTGGTGATGAACCACCAACCTGTGGTAGATGTGGTGAGAGGCTGACCGTCCTCCATGTCCTCGTGGAGCGTCGGGAAGCCGAAACAGAGAGAAAGAAATATTTTCCTCAAGCGTACCGGTATCATGTCCCTCTTCATCCCATCATGTTTCTTGGTGTAGAACCGCTTTTTAACGCCAAAGCAGTCGTCGATTTCTTCAACGATGTGGTCCTGCATGTAATTAGCCCAATAAGTTCATAGCGCATCTTCTTTCCAGAGGATGCCGCTGTGATAGTAGATTTTATAGCACATGCCTCCAGGCCCTTGTGGTTCAAGGGCCTGAAGGCATTAGTGCTTCTTGCCAATTACTGAATCTTAAATATTTTAAATATCGTGTCATTCTTTCTCAATGCATTCCTCATTTCATAGTACACCTCACTAGTCATTGCCATGATTTTAGTACATGTATATTTTACGTACTTTACAGCGATTATTTTTAGGCCCCTTTACAGCCACGCTTCATCTACTTCTCAGAATTCATCGCTCCACTGCACACTCACAAACACTGGCATGGCGCTCTTTGGCCATAACTGGCCCTTGCGCCATAAAACACCACACATCATCAGGATCGCCATAAATCAGTTTTAAAATTTTTACGAGATGTCGACTTATTGCGCGAGTTAAGCCCACGTGATTCGTAGCGCGTCCTCTCAATGGAGGCTGCTACTACGATAGTTGTGACCTGTATGGCACATGCCTCCAGGTCCTTGTGCTTAAGGGCCCTGGTGAGCCGCCAGTGCTACCTCTTTTAGTATATCACCTTCTTAATACATCGTTTCTTCATAACATGTCATGTATCATCGTCAACTTTTAATGCATATATAATTCCGGACATTTCAAGGAATCGTTTAGGCCTCTACGCAGCCATGATGTTATCCACGTCGTAATTATAATTATTCATCCACCAATAGCAGCCTATTACCATAGCCTTGGCGCTCTTTGCCCACATCTTGCCCTTGCGCCAATAAACCCCAATAATCATCAATAATCACCGAAGCAAAGTATAAGAAAAGAGGAAATTCTGTTGATTGCTGATCTGCTTTCAAAACTAGAAAGATAATTAAGACAAAAAGAGCTGTCCGTAGAGTAGATAGACACTGTTCGAGTGAAGTTGCAGGTGAAGTTGCAAGTAAGGCGCTAAGCGGAATGATTTTCTACAATAAGAGTCGCAAGCGAAGTGTGACTGCAGCCACGTCCTTCTTGAGCTTCGCTACGAGGTCCGCGAAGGTCTCGTATTCTTCGTGGTCGTCCTTCCTTCTCTTGTGATAGGTGTCCCAGTCCACTAATTTGAAGGCCCTCTGCGGTGCCACGCTGTCCAGAGGGAGATTTCCACGATGTACCGGTCACTGCCCAGGTTCTCTTGTAAGTTGCACCACTCCGCTCCCGGCGCGTTCTTGACGAAGGTCAGGTCCGGGATGGTGTCTCTCGAGATGGCTCAATCTCTCGCGGCGGCTGGGCATGGTGCGGCTGCGCAGGCCCTATCATGAAAGCGATCTGTGATGGACACAGAGTGGGTCGAGTGCTGATAGCTTCGTGGGAGCTGGGTTTTCGCCACATAGTTCGTGTTGATCGGAGAGGCCTTCGGAAAATTAATTTGCGTACTGCCTCTGCCGTGCTTCCTTACGCCAACGTTTTAACAGCCAGCGTTCGCGGTCTTTGCATGAGATGTGTTCATGCTTTCATGTCCGTGTATGACACCATGCTTGTTACTTCAGTCAGTAAGGGAATGTTGACAACTTGATACGTTTGACAAAACTACAATCTTTGCTTCGTATAGCCGTCTTATAATTTACTATCGCAATCGATGCTTCGCCTATCGGGCGAAACTGCGAGTTTTTAAATGGGTAATCATTTCTATGGTTACCCAACGAGAAAACTATCCGAGCGTCCGTCCGTCCTGCGTGTCAGATGATCGCTTTCAAGTTCGCCAGCTCTGGAAGACGACGACGAACGCGCGAGTAGTGGCACCAGCGCGTCTCTGCGACTGCGTAACGTGTGCACTCAGGTACGCACCAAGTACACCTTTAGGGAGCCATAACTCTGTAGCAGCCGTGGCTTCGGATGGGAATGTCATCAGCGCAATTGGCGCAGCCACCTGCAGTAGTTTGCTTGCCTCATCACTTCACGTTGCGCCGCCTTCCGCAGCAGTTCGTGTCGCCACAGCGCTGTCGCATTTACCGTAATGGCGCCAAGGCGACCGCAGCCTCTGAGAAGTGCTAGGATTACCAGCAGCGTTGAGTGTGAGAACTCCACACCACGTCCTTACGGTGAAATGGTTAGGCAGCATTCATGTAACTCCCTGAGGAGACCCTACATAATTTTTTTTGTTTACATATCATCCCTTAGTGCGACGATCTTTCCATTCAAATTGACGCTGCGGCATTTTGTAGTTCTCGCATGTCTTCACGAGCTGCTGTGTCGTGTGGTAGCAAGCCTTGTGAAATTATATGCAGGTTATGCATTACCGTGGCAATGAAAACTGATAGTGTCATGATGTTACTTGAAACACGAACGCACACGATAGGTGCCTTTTTTATATGTCGCATTATAGGTGGACAAGGCCGTTTGCCGCACACAGAGAAAACCGTGGCTTCACAGTCTGGGCCTGCAACAATACACAAAAGAAGCAAAGCATGAAAGTGAATAGCGTAGTGCCAACGATAGCTACGAGATAGCGGTACAGCACCGTGCGTTCTCTGTTCACTTCTTTATCGGCGGTCACTGCGTTTCATCGGCTAACAAATGTTAAACGTTACCCTCGACGGACGACGCGCCGGCATGTTTCTCGAATGTTTGATAGTTCTATCTGTTGGCTGTTGTCACGAAAGCTTCTTGTAATCTCATTGTATGCGCGACGCGAATTGTGTAGTGCTTTCTGCAAGCCATGCGGGCACACGCGATTACACTGGAACCTTAGTCGAGTCATATCTAAAAGCCAACGGGCTTGACCCGCATCAAAGTCTCGATGATCGCCGACTCTGCCCGCCGCTATCGTCGTGCTTGGGTGATCTCTGTTCTGCAACGCTTCCAAGGTATATGTATAATGGGCGCGAAGCTTCCATAGAAGCCCGCATGTCAAAAATATGGTAGCACGTTGTAAACATCATAGAGAACGAAATTCAACAAGAGGGTGCAATCGGCGAAAACTGGCAACAGGAAACACGTCACGCTAGTACTGACGCCGTCCGATAGCTGCCGCGAGCATCCAAAAAATTAAATTAACAGACGTATTTTTTATATTTTTTGCCACGAAAAGTAAAAAGTTTTGCGTACAAATTAACTTATTTTTGTTGCTCCAGACATGCCACCGAAGCGAGTGTGGACGGCTGCGCGTGGGAGCTCTCGCTTGTTCGGCGACCCGTCTGTCTCCTTTTTTTTTTCTTTTTGTTAAGGGAGCCTGGTTTCTTGGGCTTTTCACAGAATCATTCGCAATTCCGTGCGCAACCATGTATTAATATCCAACATTTATAAGACAACATTGCCCCACATTATCTTTTGGAAAACATTCGACGTACTAATTTTGCTTACCGTCGGACACTCAGAGCCTATGTTACGGAGAGTGAACGAACATAGCGCGATGTTTCTTCGTGGAGCGTTCCGCATTAATCGTCACGACGAGACACCGCGCGTCGGATGCCGCAGCCCCCCCCCCCCCCCCCCTCCCGTGAACTTGCACGATAATAAAAAACGTGCACTCACACCGTTTGCCCATTATTGCCGTGCGATAGGTCTCGCAAAACTTGAAGTGAGGCACATGCCACTGTCTGAAGAACTTTATTGAAAATACACGGAGGAAGCTTGAGGTAGCCCGAAGGGGGCGACGTCTCACACTCACGAGATGGGCTGATCATTGCAGGAGCCAATTGGCGACCGCCGCGGCTTGTGCTCGGTCGACCAGGGCCTTCTAGGCTCGCCAGGTTGGAGCAGCCGAGCAGGGCTGCCTCCCAGTCCTCCCGGGTGGGTTTGGTTTTGGGGTGATGATCGGATTTGATTGGCATGCCAACACCATGTGGAAGATGTCTGAAGACTTCTCCGCACAGTGCGGGCATTTTCCTGTACAGGCAGGATCAAAGTGTTTTAAAACTACCGGGCAGAGCAGTGTTTTGGTGCAAAGGCGGAGGAGTGTGCGTTTCTCTGCCTTTCTAAGGCCCTTACAGGGCTTAGGATAAATTAGCGGACCGAATTCGTGTAATTGAGTAATTTGTCGAAAAGTGAGGACCGGATTTGGTTTGGGATCTATTTCGGAAGGGTCTGAAGGCAGCGTAATCTGCCGTTTCGTTGCCTTCGACGCCCATATGAGCAGGAGCCCATACGATCGTTCTAGACGCGCGCAAACCGAGGTAGTCGCTATTTTGAAGGATGCGAGTCACAATTAGAGGTATGTATCCCTGTTCAATATTTCTGCAGGCCCCTCAAAAGTCGGTGATGATGACGCGCGAGTCCTGGTCTGCGGCGGCTAGCACGGTGGCGACTTCCTCCGAATGTGTTATGTCTTGAGCTCATGAATGTTAGGCCATTCACCGCGACGTTTTGGTGGACGACTGCGGCCGTGTACCACCTCCCATGGTGGGGGCCGGAGGCCTCCACGTAGGAGATTCCGTGTTTGCTCCCATAGTGGTGGGCCAGTGCCTCCGCCCGCGCAAGGCGCCTGCCACTGTGTTCATCCCGTGTCATGTTGGCCGGAAGACGCCGCACGTGCAGGGCGTATCTCCAGACTTCGTGAACGCGTACGCGCTCTTCCGTCACTGTTGGGTGCTCCATGTGTAGTCGGGCTTATAGGCGGCGTCCCGATGGCGCCTTTGAAAGTCTTGTATATTGATTGGTCAAGTGTGCATCACGGAGCTCCGCGAACGTGTTTACCATCCCCATGCCCATGAGGCGGTGGTTGGATGTGGTTGTTCGAGGGCACGCTTGTACATCTTCCTGCGAATCACCTCGAGGGCGTTCTCGTCATACTTGCGCAGGTGGAGGTAAGGAGTCGAGTAGAGGACTCGACTGGTCACGAATGCATGCGCCAGCCGCAAGGCGTCTTTGCACCGTAACCCCCCGCGTTTCTTGACAACCCGGCGGACCATTCGGCCCACCTGGTCCCCCACCTTACGCAACTTGGCTATTGTCGTATCAACTTGTTTGTGTTTGTGGATAATGAGACCAAGCAACTCGAATCTCATCGTGTTTGGGTATCGGGCCGCCGGCCAGGGATAGTTCTATTTTGGTGGTGCATGTAGGCGATGGGCGAATTTGCACAAATTCGAATTTATATGGGGAGCACTTAGGCCGCAGCAGCGGGCGCAGGCGTCCACGATCTCCGCCGCTTGCTGCAGGTTGGCCTCAACGTCTCCAACCGATCCATGTTTGGCCCAGATGGTTATGTCGTCGGCGTACAGCGCGTGCTGGACGCCTTCGACCTTCGCCAGCTGAGCCGGAAGTTTTATCATGGCCAGATTGAAAAGTAACGGCGAGAGGACCGCGCCTTGTGGGGTTCCTCTCGTTCGCAGTTGATAGGGGTCGTGTTGTTCGTCTTGTATTCGGATCAAAGATTGTCGATCCGACAGAAATTGCTTGATATAGTGGAATGTGTTATGTCCACAGTTGGTCTGGGAGAGATCTTGCAGGATCATTTCGTGTGTGACATTGTCGAAAGCCCTCTTCAAGTCTAGGGCAAGTATTGCTTTATCGTTGAGAGGGTATTCGACACGGTTGAGAATTTCTCGGTCGAGTTGAAGCAGAACATCCTGCGCGGACGGTGAGGGCGGAAACCAAACATGGTGTCTGCGAATCCATTGTGGTTTTCCAGAAACCCAGACAGCCTGTTCCGCATCATGGTCTCCATAATTAAAGCACAAGACGTGAGGGATATGGGTCGGAGGTTGTCTGTGTTTATGGCTTTGCCGTCTTTTGGAATTAATGTTACCAGAGCGGTCTTCTATTTGATTGGTAGGGGTGCCTCACCAAGCCAGATCCGGTTGATGAAAGCGAGGAGGGTATCGTAGGTGGGGTCGGGAAGATTGGCAAGCAGTTTCACGGTTATCTTGTCCCGTCCCGGTGCCGTTCCTCGTTTCATTTTAGCTAGGGCCGCCTTCAGATCGTGCAGCTGGAACGGCTGATCCAGCTCCGCGTTCTCTGAACCTACATACGTGTACGCGGCCCTCGGGGGTGCGGTTGAGTGCAAAGGTACTGGTCGCGTAGTTTGTACGCTGATTTTGAAATATCTCCATCGAAGCTATTAATAGCTCGTTGGAGAAGTTTTTGTGTCTCGGCGCGTGCTTGAGTCGGATTAATTAGGGCGCGGCAGAGGCGCCACGTACTCCTGCTAGATATTTGTCTGGCCGCCGTGTTACAGCGGTCCACCAAGTTCGAGTCGGCGAATTGGGCCGCGTACTGTGCCGCTCGCTGGGTGAACTCGGCGATACGAATTTCGAGCTTTCTATTATGTTTTTTGGCGGCGCCATCTGCGGACGAGGCTGTGCCGCGCTTTCAAGAGGTGCAGAAGGTGGTTGTCTACCTCCGGCGTTGCCTCCGAGAGTTGAATTTGGGTTTCAGTCGAACGAAGCTGTGCTATCCTTGTGTTCAACGCGTGGTATCCTTCTTCGCGGATAGAGGCCGAATTGGTGTATCTTTGCCGGGACTTATTCCAGTCGGGGAGCCGAGCTTATGCGTGTATCTTGATAATGATTTAGTCCTTACGGTGGTAGTGATAAGGCAGTGGTCACTACCGAGGGTTTCCTTGGTGTTGGCCCATTCAGCGTGTCTAATATTTTGGTAAAGCTAAGATACGGACACGGAGCCACCCACCCGCGTTGGATATGCAGGGTCGGTGGGGAAAGTCAGGCCCAGCGTGGACGCAAGTTCCGCTAGCTTGCGCCCCGCTTCTCCTCACGCACGTACCCCCAGAGAGTACTGTGGGCGTCGAAATCACCCGCAATCATCAGGGGGTCCCTGCCCGCAGCCTTTAGAGTGCGGCTAAAGAGTGCTGCGAACGTTACAGTTTTGAGTCTGGGGGAACAGTATATGTTGAGTATGTGGGAGTGGTGCATCGTGTTTCTTGACCGGATGTGATGGTGACACTTCTTCCGCACGCTACACTATGACGAAACAAGCAAGGAAATAAAAAAAAAATCGGATGAAACTACCGCATTCAAGTGAGCAACGCCATTCCGCACGACATAATAGCTGGTTTGCACAGTCTTGCCAAGTCTTGCGCCAGAATCATTGTTTAGTAGGGGTCACCATGAACTAACTAATAAATTGTGAAATAGAAAAAAATTACATTGGTTGCTTTAGTAAAGCAAAAATATTTGAAACGGAATATTTACTCGTATGACAGTATTCTGATAAATAAATTTCGAACACTCTTATTGCACATCGGTTTTCTAGTTTCAGTGTTTGTCGACCCCTCACCTAGTCGCACTTCAATCGTGCACCACTAGCTGATATCTCTGGCGCTTGGTATTGGCACGCTTTTTGTTCTAAGCTTCGCAATCTATTTAGATGGACCTTGACGCTTCACTCTGTCTACAACGTGCCGCACGAGACAGATTGTCCGCGCCTCCCAAATGGAAACACGTATGAGTTAAGCTCAAATTTCGCACTGGGAGTATCGTAATTGTCAGCGATCTTTTTTTTTTTTTACAGCGAAAGCTGTATATGGCTAGGCGAGACGAAACACCGTTCGTCCTATGTTTCGCTAAACGCCTCCATTGGCTGCGCTGTCAGTTACGTCGTTCTCTACGTCACACCCAAGCGCGCGCGCCATTGTGACGTCGTTAGCGAACACGTTCCCGCCACTGCCACGTTGACGCTGCTCTGCCCGCAGCGCCGTCTCCTCGGCTCGCCGTTGTCGCATACGTTCGATATCTCGAGTTAGCTCGGCGTCATCGTTGGCAACATCAGCCCGCCATTTGCACTTGCGCTACACTTCGAGATTTCAATGTGGACGTTTCGTCGCAGCCGAAGCCAAAGTGCCACTCGAGAAACTCCCGCTGAAAGCGGGCGTTGGCCCCGGCGAACGCGTTCCCGCCATTGCCACGTTGACGCTGCTACATAAGTTTTTATGTATCTAAAAACCGGGAAATAAATAACTGCTTATGGATAAACGCGTCACGAATTTTTCAAGTGTAGTTTTACTTGCCGTACAAGTTTGTCCCAGTAAGCGAGCATAAACTGTGTGCCTAATTTTTCAGTTTTTTGGTTGCGTGTGTGTACTTTTAAAGCGAAATCTTTACTAGCCTAGCCGAGCCAAGTTTCGCCGTCGCCAGCAATTTGACCTTCATTTCACCGCAGCTGCGCCGTAGCCTTGGCAGTGCATCACGTGACACGCCGGGCCGAGCTCCACCGCCGCCGGCTTGGCGCATGCCCTCTCTGCAGCTAGGTCGCCTCCTGACCAAGTGACTCACCGCGGTCCTGGCTAAGAGGAGCGCCTTGCTTGCTTGCTTGCTTGCTTGATCCTCATCCGTGGCGCTTACCCACTACGGGGGATTGGCCAAGAAGCCGGCGGTTAAAGGTTAAACGGAAGGGGGAGATGGAGAAAAAAAAACTAGACGGAAAACTGCATCAGGGTGAAGTATAGTGTTTATGATAATTTGGAAAGAGATTTACAGGGCAGAGACAGAATTAAAATCATTGTAATTGTATAAAAACAGCACAAAAATTTTGGTGGTATTAGAATAATTTTCGAAACACCAATTAGCCATTTAATGAGTTATCCAATTATTTATTTCGAGAATTAACTGGGTAGTCTTTTTGTGTCACAGATATAGTCACAGAGGGCCACGCAGATGTTCCTGTGGCTAAAGCCCATTGAAGAAGCCCCGAAGGAGAGGATATTTTCAGTAGTTAGTGAAATACCCAAGTTACGGAATAAAAATTCGAATTTCTTCCTCTCATTCCTAAAGCGATGACAAAATAATATAAAGTGGTCAATGTTTTCGGGTTCCTGGCAGGTAGGACACAGAGGGGACGGTGCCAGACAGGACCTGTGTAGGTAAAAATTTAATGGTGGGATTCGGCAGCGTAATTTTGTTATGGAGATCTCTAATTTACGTGTGGGGCACCATTTATTGTCCCACGAAAAGGACAAATGATTAAATTCCGACATTTAGATTTTCAGTTTTGTAGAATCTTGTAATAGGGAAAATTTTCTAAACCTAGCCGCAGTGACATAAGCCGAACTAGGCATGAGAGACATAACTGGTCCATCAAGAGATATCCGCGCAAGTGTGTCAGCCATTTCATTTAAGAATATACAACGATGGCCTGGAACCCATACCAATCGTACCAGACTTAAGTTAGGAGGGGTTAACAATTTAAATGTATTGGTTACAGTAGTGTCTGCAGATGAAGTGAGCGATGTACCTGCTGACAGTGAATCAGTCACTATAACCACTGTTGAGTAATTTGAAGGAAGTTTCCGCAGAGCTAAGATAATCGCTGCTAGTTCAGCCAAAAATATGGGTGTGAAATCCGGAAGGCGTACTGCATAACACCAGGATAGTGATTCGGAAAAAATACCCACACCAGCTTTCTCTTCATTCATTGACGCGTCAGTCGCGATCACGTGATCTATTCCTAGTTGCGTTAAATGATCTTGTAACATGCCGTTTAAGTATGTAGTGGGCAGGAGTTTGGCAATCGATGGAAATATATCGTCAAATTCAATCATTATATTAGGTAAGGGTTTGTCTCAGCAAGCGATCTCGCGTATATTAACATTTAATGGATCGAGCTCAGCTTGTACAAACAAAACTTCAGGTCGAAGTAGGCGGGACCAATGCTCATCGAAAAATGCCCTCATTTCCCTAATAAATACAAATTGTGATCTTCTCAAAGAAGATGCATAAATGTTTAAATACGTTTTTACCGTTAGAATGCGGAATCTGCAGGGAAGTGTAGGCAGTCGTGCTTCTTGATATAAAACATTGTTGGCTACAAATTTTGGCAAACCGAGATAATTGCGAATTGCCTCCCGCACTAGAAGAACCAGTGGGTTAATTTTGTACGCTGGCCCACGCATCCAAGTTCCAATATCGGACGAACATACGATAAATCATCATTAAAGTGCCTCTGCGTAGCCCAGAGCGATGTCGGCCAAGTTTGCTTATCATGCCAACCGTGCGTGTCGCCCTAGATTTAACATGATCGATGTGATTTCGCCAGCTCAGGTTTGTGTCGTATATTACACCGAGATATTTGATAAAGTCAACTTGCGGAATAATTTCCTGATGATATTGGAGAGAGATATTAATTGGTACATTCAATGGAAACACAATCAAAGCGCTTTTGTTAACATTGAGCGACATTCGAATATTCGCAACCAGGCTTCAAGTGTTCCCAAGTATGACTGTAGTGTACTCTGTAATGAGTGAATATTGCTCGCAGACGCAAAGAATGCTATGTCATCTGCATAGACATATACTTGTACACTACCGCACAATGGCATTGAACTTAGTAAAATGTTAAACAAAATAGGAGAAAGGACAGATCCCTGGGGAACTCCCATTGTTTGACTATATTTTTGTGTCACCAAGCCACGCTGAGAACAGTAAAATTTTCTATCCTTTAAAAATTCATGTATCCAATTGATAATATATCGAGGGAAATCCATGCTATTTAAAACGTTTAGGGGTATGACATATTCTACACTATCGTAGGCTTTAGCTAAATCAAGGGTCACTAAAGCTGCATACTGCCGCCTGTGCCATGCAAGCTTAATGCGTTCCTCTAAATCGACATGGGCGCACCATATCGAGCATCCGGGTCTAAATCCAATCTGACATGGGCTCAATAATGTATTATCCGTTAAAAATTTCATAATACGAATGTGTAATACCCTTTCTAATAATTTCATAACGTTTGAGGTTAATGCGATTGGTCTGATATTATCTGGGTCCAATCCTGCTCCTTGGTTTTTGAGCAGGGGGATTATTTTTGCGAGTTTCCAGTCAGGAGGAATCCATGCGTTCATGAGGGAGTAGTTAACGATATTGGAGAGGTCTCGTGGGGAGAGGTCAAACAATATTTTTAACATGCCTGATGTAATGCGATCTGGACCTGGAGCTGTGCCAGGGAGCAGCCGAATAACGTGCTGAAGTTCTTCCATTGATACCTCTATAAAGTCATCCCCTGATAGAACCCCTACGAAGTTTACTTGCAGCTGAGTTATAAAACGCTCTTCTAAGGCTTTTGCGATCTTATTTAATGATTCTAATAATTCTTCTGGTGGCAAAACCACTGAATCAATATTTATGGGCACTGGAAAGGCCTTACGAGAGCGAAGAAACCTAAATAATGCTTTTTTATTATCACTTTTCGATAAAAAGTTGTACCATTTTTCATCATAATTATCTTTCGCTAAGGAAACTTCTTTTAAACGTAGCCGCAGAATATTTATAATTACTCCAATTAGTAGGGCACTGATTTGAAATAAGTTTCTTCCATGCAGCTTATCGGCGTCGATAATCTCGTGCGCAATCACTATTCCACCGTGGACAATCAATGCGCTCTTTTGTTGATGATACTACAAATTCTGATTTTTTAATAGTACCCTTCGAAATTGCACTAAGGCTCATCGCTTTAATATCTGTTTCCATATCTGTTCTAGAAGACAAGGTTGACTGTAAATTGTTTTTAAATTTTGAATAGTCCACGAAAGTATGCGTATGTTTATTTAAAGAAATGAGGGGGTTGTTAATTTTAATGACAATCGGGCAGTGGTCACTACTAGTGGCGGCATCCACCACAGTCCAAGAAGAAATGGAAATGCCTGAGCTAGCAAATGTCAAATCTAGGACAGATCGCGACTGCGAACGCACGAAAGTGGCAACTTTAGCATTTAAACATGTGAAATTTTTAACATTAGCCTAATCCCATAAACGTTTTCCAGGTGAGTCTGTGCGGAAGCCCCATGACACATGATGTGAGTTGAAGTCACCCGCAAGCAATATGTTCTTTTTGCGGTATGTTACTGCGACATCAAGTGGGCGTACGTTTTGCACTCCAGCGAGAAAGTAGGAGTTAATTATAGAGAGCGGGGCGCAACCCGGAATAGTTATTTCTAATATTAAGATTTCACATTCGGATCATAGGGTATGATGCGAAATTTTTGCTTTATGACAGAATTTAGACGAAATGAAAAAAGCTAATCCGCCACCTCGTGAAGGCCTATCCAATCGAAAACACTTGTAATTGTTTAAATGAAAGTCTTGGTCAGCGGATAAACAAGTTTCTTGTAATAGTATAACGTCTGGTGATTGTTGGGAGATTAAATATAATAAATCTGTAGTTGCAGAAAGTATAGATCGGCAGTTCCACTGCAGTATCCTTAGGCACCCTATGTTGACGGTATACAAGCAGCCGCAACTGCTTGGTCCAGGATACTGTCTTTTAGAAAGTCAGTCCTCGTAAGTGATTCTTTCACACACTTTTTTGTTTTGGAGTTAGGAGAACGAGGCATTTTGTGTTAGGAGATCTTGTACGTTTAAGAACTCGAGTGTCCATATCTACATCTCGATTGCCTAGAGAGTCTGAATCTGAATGGCATTCATGATCAACCTGAGCGGAAGTCGAAGGACGTACTGAATCCACACTGTTAGAAGGAAGAGGTGTCTGATATTTAGGTGATGTTGCAAGTAAGGCGGCCGTATTTTGTGCACTGTTTGTTAGTGTCTGAGATATACCAGCCAATTGCGTTGATATTACTGAAGCCAAAGATTCAGAGAGATTTAGTAGAATTTTTTCTAATGCCTTTTCCATCGCTTTTTCTATTGCTGCTGTAATTGCCTGGGGCAGTGACTGATCCATGCCGAATGACTGACGGGCTGTTACACCGGCATAACCCTGGGTCCTGCTCTGAGTTTCTTCAAGAGCTTCTCGACGAGAGCACCGTCTCCTCTCAATTATTTCAATCACCTGGATTTCTTTGGATCTGGCAGGGCAGTTGGAGTAGTCTGCAGCATGATTCGCATTGCATAAACAGCTGACTGCTCCTGAGACGTGCAATCGTTGGCATCATGTTCTTCTCCGCATAATCGGCATCGAGCAATTGAACGACAGGCATTAGCGCTGTGTCCGTACCGCCAGCACTTGAGACATTGTAGTGGTCGTGGAGCTAAGGGTTCAACCCTGTAGATTAACGGCCAGGCCTTTATCTCTGATGGGCGAGCCGTCCCTGCAAATGTCGCTATGATTGTTTCTGTAGGGACCCTCTTATTGTCTACAAGTCTGGTACAGCGGTACACGGAAACTACACCTGCTGCAGAAAATATCTCTAGGATTTCTTGTGGAGTTAAGCTTATATCCACACCGCGGACTAGGCCTTTGCAGCAAGCTAGATGAGGAGGGATGAAAGATCTCACCGGCTGCGTGGCAAAGCTAGTGCACTTGAGTAGATCCTGTACACAGGTCTGGTCTGGTGAACAGCAAAGGATTCTCCCACGTCCAAACTGTCTGACCCCGGTGATTTGCTGAAAGTGGGATGAGATAGCTCGAAGTTCTGATTGAATAACCTTGGGGTTCTTCATACGGATAATTCCTCCATTGTTAGGTACCAAAGCCACAGGAACGCTACTGGCTCCACTGTGAAGAAACCATTTCACCGGTAGATCCTGAGGGGGAATAGAAGCAGACCAGAGGGTAGCCCTCTGGCCTGGAGATGAGACAGACATCACCTTATCAATAACCACCACTGTCTCTCAAGGGGATTAGAACAAAACAATAAAGGTAAGAAAACTAACCGCCGGCTACTTGTCAGCAAACCCGGATGAGTACCGGATCGGGGCACACCAAGGCAGCGTCCTCAGAACTGGAACGATCACCGAGCGGCCACGTCTGCGATGGTCGTCCACTACGAACGACGCCCACGAACGACGCCCACTAGCCGAATGAGGTCTTCTTTCCCGCTCGCTCTCATCCTGCTCCGGCGTTCGTCGTCGTCGTCGTCTGCTTCACAGCTGGCTGCGTTGCCGCTAATAATTCCAGCGTAGACTTTCACTTTATCTGTCGTCGTAATGGGGAGGCCGCATTTACGGGGGTGTGAGCCATTCATAAGCAACTGACGACGTCCTTGAACCGGCCTTGAACCGGCGCCTTGGAGCATGCGGAATGCTAAGTGCGCAAAGCTAACGTCGGAGACTGAGGAAGAGCGAACCGTGCAGCTCGCAAAACGCTTGGACTTGTCGGCTGATAATTTATACCTGACTTAACGATGAATGTATACCTAAGTACACAGAAAGTTTGCAAACATAACAAATAGTTATGTTTCAAAAGTGACCCGCAGGATACAGAATTAGGCATAGTTCATTCAGCGCACTTTGTTTTTTACCAGCGTCATACGGATCATCAGACAGCTGAAGGGATAGTATCGCAGGAGTTAGCCGGGAATAGCCATGGTCATTAACGATGCTTTCAATCGTGTAAGGCACCGCGGGGAAGAAGTTAGAAAAACAATCTAAATCTAAAGTGATGGAATGGAGGGTAAGTACCGTCATTCGCTGGAACAAAGCATAGCTAACTTTTTGATCTCGCGTTAAAAAAAAACACACACGCACATTATAGATGTCGCGTTCTGAAAAATACATTAAGAAGGCAATTACTCTGCAAGTTAGGCCTGAGCGAGCCTTGAACCGGCGAGCTTCTGTAAGGGCGTGCCGCGCGCGCTTTGTCTTCTCGGCAAGCCGACTGACCACAGAGGGCGCGTGAGTGCCGTGCCCGATAAAGTCCCTATATAAGAAAAGTACCGCCATCCTTTGACAAATGCCACTTCGCTCTCTCCTGTGTTATCCTGTATCTCCAATTGGACGATGATAGCACGCGCTTTTCACTATTTTATATTTTCTTTTTTTCCGCCTCAGAGCCATGTTGAAAGTCCTCTGCGCAGGCGCAATCGCCGGCGGCGGCGGCGGCGCGCGCCCGGCCTGAAAGCTTCAACGTGGACTTTCTAGGTGCGCCACCGTCGACTTGGCTTTCGCAAACAAAAAAGTAAAGAAAAAGCAAGCGCTTTAGGAGAGGAGGCGGCGGAGGAAAGAGTAGATGGCGGTACTTTTCTTATATAGGGACTTTAGTGCCCGACGCCGTGACTTTCCGAACCGACAACTCGAAGTGTCATTTAAAAGGCTGCGTTGCAGTATTCCACTACATAAGTTTTACTTGCGCAGATGTGGTCTGGCAGTTTATGCTACCTCTGCAAGCAGCCGGAATTTATCCATCACTTTTTGCTATCGCGTCGGTGGTTTTCTACTGAACGAGAACGATGTTTGGAAATTCCGCTTCATAAACAAGAATTCCTTTTATGCAGTACAGTTCTGTTCGCAGTCTTAGCAATTGTATTAGGATACAGCCACAGGAACGTTTGCCGAGCCACTTACAGTTACTTCTGTTACACAAGACTAGTGCCCTAGTAATATTTCCGATTTTCCACGATTCATTTATTTCTCCTTCAATAAATTATGAATTTAGAAAGTTCAAAAAGCAAGAACACAATTTAATAGTATTAATAAAGTTGTTAAGAATTTGACTTACTCATTTTTCACGTGTTGAGGTATTTTAATGTAAAGTTCATGTAGCTATTCCTATCTATGCAAGGCTGTCTACTTTATTATACACTAGTTCGTTTCACTGATTATCGGTTTCTTTCTCATCTAAAATTATTCACTTATTTTCCCTTTTTGATCATATAAACACCTGGTTGCTGGCCTATCGTCCACAGTGGGTGTGTTCCTATAAATAAGACATCATTATCATCATGGCTCGCGACGATAAGAAGCAGAGAAGAAGAAGGATTAAGCCTGCGAAAATACTCGTCTGTTCACAGGCGTGCGTTATCTGCGTAAACCAGCGAGCGCATTATCACAGCGACGTGAGAGGCTGCTGGCCGGGCCACGACATTTAGGCAGGCTATAACATGCGCTGCTTCGTCGTCTGAGCTATGCTTGGACGCCCAACTCCGAGCGGCACTGTCGTACCCACACCTTGTGCGAAGCCGTCTGACGCCGGGAGCTGCGTCACGTGTCCTCAACAACACTGCAGCGGGCATCTCCGCTCAAGTTTGTGCGGCTTTCTCCATTTGGTTTCTCGTTAGCCAAGCCGGGACGTACCTCATGAGCAGGTCATCATACAGAGGAATCGTCTTGGGGCAGCCACCATTCCTGGACCAGCAGGATTCTGCCGGCTGCAGTTCAAGCCACAGCGGAGGTAGATTCCAAATTACGGACGATGCCAATTACGCGAGAACGCACTCGTCTACGGAGATTAACAGTGCGGATGCTCAACCGTCGACGGCGCGCGGAGCTCATCGGGGCGCCGGCAAGACACGACTGTCGATTTTAGAGCGTTCCATGAAAGGTGACCATGGGCTACCGGCGTCGGACTGTCCCGCGATAGCGTCGGCGCCGCGACGGACGAGCAGCAAACAGGACTTCGCTGCGTCGCGCATTCCTGCGCGCGACAGCACACCGCTGGTGCTCAACGCCGACAGCATACGCATTCCGGGAGACCGCTGTGTCACCTTCATGACGCATTGCCCACGCGCTTCGCAAGAAATTGAAGAACGAGCAAGGAAGCGTCACTCCCGTGAAAGCAGCGGTCTACTGGAATCCACACCGCCGCGTTGCCTTCAGACTCCCAACGCGATCAACTACGGGTTCAATACAAGCCGCACAGAAGAATCAGACCTACAGCACCTGAGCACTATGCGTCATCTGGACCCCAGTGCCCTGATCGAGGCGACAAGCGCGCAGTTCGAACTCGCTGGATACACTGAGCGGCGTCTGTCGGCAGTGGAATTTGGCGAGGGTTATCCACGGCCTGAGTCCCCAGAGGAGAAAGTGGCCACGTGGGACACCTGTCAAAATGACAACTACGCTCCGTCGCCGCGCGGCGAACTCGAGGTATGTGAATTCGACATGTTCGACCGAAGGCGCATGAGGCGACCGAAGGCAGCACCACGCAAATTGGCTCTCTGTTGTGCGAGCAAGTCTTCGTGCGCTCGGTCGCCGACCAGCCCTCCGAAAAATAGGAAGCTTCTGCCCGTGACGGCCGCCGACTCCAGCATCTACGAAGACCTGCACTGGTTCACCGAATGGTGCGAGAAGTCGACTACCACGTCTCAGCTCCGCATTCGCGCGACCACAGATGCCGCATCGACGCCGAAAACTAAAGGCCGACCTGCCTCCCACTCCACTAATGCCTGTGCTACTACACGCCAAGCCGACAAGGCGATTGCGCCCATCGGCAAATCTGAGGCGCCTTCAGTCGCTCCAGGTGTATCGCGTTCGCTTAGTCGTCCAAGAACTGTACCAAGACCGACCACCTGTGCATGGTATGGTGGGCACGTCCACAGCACCTCCTGTAGCGGTGCAAAGCAGCTGCATACCACCGCAGCCCAATACCACCACTGGTCGCCGCGAGGACGTCTCGCCTTATGCTCCAAAGCCTTCGTCGTCCGACGGCTTTGACGACCTCAACCTGGCGTCGGCAGTGGAATCCCGCCAGATAGTGGGACCGGTGGTGCCGGGAACTGAGGACGACAAGGCGAAGGGAGGCGATGCGAGCAGCGATGAAGCCGACAAGCAGGAAGCTGCAGCCCGAATGGAAACGACGCGCTATGACAAACACGATAGGAATTAGCGCCACAAAAACACGTTGACCAAGCTGAAGAGCGGACACCGGCTGCTCGGCCTACGCAAGATGATGCTTCCTTGCTGATATCCGAGCAGCAGGGATTTATAAACTTTCTGTCCGTCCCATTGTTGAATTAGGCTATGTTTATTTTTCAGGATGTGCAGAATACATACCTTTAATACTATTGGAAAGGTAAACACTGCGTCTTTGTCCTTTAATAATACTGGAAAGGCAAGCGCTGCGTCTGTCTTCAGCTGCTAAGTTTTGTGGCTAACAACGCACGTTATCTGGAGGCTGTAATTTTCCACTTGAGTCCAGATTTAAGCAACTTACTGCCGTGAGTTTCCTGACGCTGTACGACACATATGTCCCTTGTGCAATCCGTTTTCATCACTTCTCCTGATTCATAATTTAAAACATGTTCAGGTGTTATCAACACGTCAAGGTCGTCTACCGTGCCTCATTTCTCCCAAAACAAATTCACTGAAGGTGAAATTTCTCCTAAATCAAAGTCATTTAACGTGAAATTAATTTTAGAATATATTTTTTGAAAACGCTCACAACATCTTCAAGCGCGCACACTGGAAGGTCTCCTTTAGGATCAGCTTGGTCAATTTCGGTCTCACTTGAATATTTCTGCCGACGCAACACAAGGTTTAGAGAAAGCCGGAGTTGGGACCTTTAAAATTAGCTTAACTGGCGTTTTGCTCTCCGTCTCACAGTTTACAACCCAATATCTCGTGCAGAATTTCTGGCAATTATTCTGGCCATCAGAAAATTGTCTCTACAAAAATCTTAAGTTTTATTTACATATGCTCCTTCAGTCTGTAAACATTCAAAGTCTTATGATCGATGACACATGCTGAGTAAGTTTCTGACTCTTGCCCCGCGAACCAACCGCTATGTCTGGTTCCCCGGTCGTAGAGCAATCTTTAAATGAATCCGCTCACTCGCAATGTCGTCAATGAATCGTCTGGTCCTAAATGTTCTTCCTGATTTCCCTTTTATAACAGGAGCTACATTTAAATGCTTTTTTGTAATTGTAATGATTCATCTCTACTCTGCGATGATGATTTTCGACGTATAACATTTCTATGGTACACGAGCAGATGCCTTTCAGGACAATACGAGGAGACGCTGTCAAGCTTCCGTTGTAAAGTTCCCCATCTAAATTATTATCTTCATAATCTGGTTTATCCCTAATTAACCGCTGGTCTTTTGTACTAGACCAGAAACTATTGACAATTTCCTTCTGTCTTGTCGCCACTTCTCCTCCTTCAGCAGAATGTATCTCATGTTTCCAACTGGCAATCTAGGTTTAGCACTTACAGCACCAACCATATTGTCCTTTGGTGCCTGTAAATTAGGTGCAAGCCATGGATCTATGATTACTGCTCTGTACAAATTGATTGAAGCGTCTGGAAGATGACGCTGCTAAGCTACCGACCGCGGGGAACTTTAATGGCGTGTTTATCAAGGAGCACACCGGTAGTCGACCTCAGGAAACCGGAAGTTGAGGCGTCTCTGAAACCGTGAGATTAATAAAAACCTACTAAAAGGAGGTAATGCAAGACCGTAGAGGCTTGGGGCTAGTCGGAAATACTCGATAGAGGAACAGCGCAAAAAAAAAACACGACAAGAAGGGAGACACACACCAGAGCTGGCGTGTGTCTGGTGTGACACCAGCGACCAGCAGCGCGGGCAGAGCGGGCCGAGCGTTGGCGATGCCGCTGTACAGAGGCGCGTCTTCTTCTTCAGAATTGCCCCCTCAGGAAAAGTGCCATCCTGGCGACCTAAGAGGTTGGAGGCAGAGGGTCATGGTAGGGCTTGAGACGCGCCACGTGGACGAGGTAGTGTCCACGCCGGCGCATGTCGTCAGATGGAGAAATTGACTTCATGAGAAAATTCACCGGGGACGTTCGCTGCAAGACGTGGTAAGGCCTTTCGTACTTTGCAATGAATTTCGAGGGAAGCCGAGGAGTTTGGCAAGGAACAGCCAGCCATACAAGAGTCCCTGGGGCATACGTGGGACTTAGAAATGATTCGGCGCTGTCTGGACATAGACCACTTGAGGCCACGCAGCGCATTGTCCATGAGTCGTTCAAACGTGGCAGGTACGTTTCAAAGTCAATATGGCATCACGTTGAATTCGTTTAGCCCGTCAGGTGTAATATATGCCGTTTTCTGGCGATCGGCTTCAGCCATAGGAACCTGCCAGTAGTCAGAACGCAAGTCTAGGGACGAAAAGAATTCGGCGCCCTGACGGCGCTGTTAGGCCGTCGTCGATGCGGGGCAAAGGAAAGACGTCCTTGCGCGTGACCTTATTTATTCAACGGTAGTCAACGCAAAAGCGAATAGACCCATGCTTCTTGTGAACGAGGACAGGGATGCCCAGGGACTGAGGGATGGTTGAATAACGCCACGGCATGGCATATCGTCTACTTGGTCATTAATGACGCGGTACGGTCGCTAACGCCACGGCTGGTGTAAGCCTGTGTTAATGTAGTGCTGCACTTCCGACGTTCGGCCCAGTTGCGGATGAGAAACATCGAACCGTCCGCCCACCCACTGCAAAGACTGCACCTTCGTTTCAATATGACAGCCAAAAACCCACGTATCCTTGCCTGTTATGATGTTAAGAATGTTTTCATTGTCATTGGCAAGCCATTCCTGGCTGATTTCAACATGGGTTTGTTTCTGATCGTCAGTCAAAAACGCGGCACGAATTTTTCACTATGACGACGCATCTCAAGTTTCTCCCTCACAATAAGATGCCTTGATCCTACGCTGCTGCTCACTTCGTCAGCTAGTTCTCGAACAGATACACGACGATTTCCACGAATCACAGCACGCACTCTCTCGACATGGTCATCATCTGTTGATGTGGAAGGTCGTCCAGGCTTGGGACCGTCACCAACCGACCTTCTCCCTTGTTCAAAATGCTCAAACCACTCATAGCACCGAGTGCGACTGATTGTGATATGTTTTTTGTCACTGATCTCGGAGGCGTGCGGGTGTTATGAGAGAGATGGAGGTTGGGAAACGCATGGCAACACAGCAAGCATGTTTTAATAGCTCTCAAAGCCCAAAACCTCAAACTAAAAACTCACTCGAACTAGCACACACTGAACTAGAACACAATACATAAATAAATGTTAACAAAAAGTTGTCGCAGTTTCACCTGAAAGGTGAAGCATCAATTGCGATAGCAAACTTGTAGAGAGCTATACGGAGTAATGATATTAGCTTTATCAGCTGTATAAACTTGGACATCCAGCAGCACCGGCAACGTGCAGAACTGTTGTCGACGCCGTCGGCGTTTTGCCCGCGTTCGCTCAAAATGCGTGCGGCGTTGGTGACTGTTGCCGGAGCCTCTGATATAAATAGGCACTTGGTGCCGCAGCTAAACGTCGCCTCCCTTCCCTCCCCCTTCCCCCCTCCCCCACGGCCTCTCAAATACAACCTAATGAATCCATTAACATGCGCTTAATTCTTCCTACGACAGTTCTGGGCGTTTTCTCCACGAAAGTCTGGCAACTCTGGCCTAATGCTATCTCGTTACAAGAATGGATCGTTCTCAAATTTCTTGACGCTGACTCATGAGGCTCTCTTGGTCCAAGTCGCGTCGCGTCCCTTTTGGAGTCGTTGCTCCCGACGATCTTGACGCCTGTAACCCGGTCGCTAATGCTGACCTGGCAGAGAAGCCTGACGTACTAGGCCTAACAACGTTCTTGCCCGTTGCTTTCGTCCAGCTCCTTTCTCAATCTGCCGACGTGGCGTTCCGGGGATCATCGAACGCGCTGGTCTGCCGATGAAAGGGGATTATCTCTGGAGTCCCCGGACATGCCGTGTGAGGCTGCAGCTGGTCCAAAGAGCCTCGCTCGAACGTCTCCGAGGTCGACGGCTGCACCTCCGACCGCCCGCGTCACGGACTCGGCCGAACCTCCAAGCACGGCCGCTCGATGAAACGCACGAGGTGCGGCCTGCCACGTCGCCCGAAACCGGTGTGAGGCGCCTAGTTCTCCGCGCCACCGCTGCGGCTCCCCTGCTCGGGGACACAGGCGCGCGCGGGTGGGAGCGTTCCTTTGGCTGGGTCCGCATACTCCATGCAGCGGCCGCGCTTACATTTGATTGACGCGAGAGTTGTGCTTTCTGTTTGCAAAAAAGGAAATCTCAATGCTGCCTGCAAGGATACCAATATACCAGGAAGTAGGTATTGGGCCGCTAATGGGCTCAAATAGGCGCCAACGACGCACCTTTGCCGCTGGTTTCGAGCCACACGACCATCGTTCAAGAGAACTGGCGTATTATTTATTGAGCGGCAGAACTGCTTATACAGCTGGTGCTTTTGTTGAGTGTGCCGATTTACTTGTCTCACTTGATGTGCTTGTTTGCTGGTTAAAAAATAATAATAATAAACGTAAAATGAAACTTCTTACAAATGCGTGCGTAATGGCATAGGTACGGATAACTATATTCTGCTAGATTTCTTTAGTTTCACTTTTCTGGGTGAATTGGGTAGGATGCAGTTTACAACGGATCGTACATTCAGCCACATTGACGATGTGTTTTAGCACCTTTATGTAAAGACGATGCAGTGAACAAAAAAGTTTTTCAGCATGAATGCTGCATCGAATGGCGAGAAAAAATATCGAGGGAGGCTGTGTCAAGTGTTTTCTTTATTTACAAGATGTGAAGTTAAGGAAAAGCGCCTTGTTCAGCAGCTTTAAAATCGTACTACCTTCCGTGACAGAGGCTTGTAGGCGAGTTTTAACCGTTCCACAGTTTCATTCAGGTCCCCGGCCCAGTTCGCCAGTAGCGGCCGTAACAATTTGCTTAGAAAAATCTTGCACACTTCCTCGGTGTGGCCTTGATCCTCCCTGTCGCACGTCAGTTCCCGAGATTTTACAAAATGTGGCAGGAGTGTTGAAACCAAGAGTCGGCAAAGCTTGCCACTTCGCCTGACCTCGGGGCACTTCATCACTTTTTTAACAAAGATGCAGGTCAGCTTGCAGAGACCAGTTATTTGCATTGTCGGGTATTTCAGCGCTCCGTGGTCAAGGTTTTTTACCAACCCGTAAACTTCTTCAGTTGGCTCGGTCACCTGCATTAAGGTTTTGCAAGACTCGCATGGTACCTGCAAAAACGCATAATTGACAGGTTTACATTACCAAAAATATAAATCGACGTGTCATAGACACATAAACAAATGACTTGAAACATTCATGACCGGGATCACTGAACTCTTCGAGGATTAAAAGCCAGCTAGAACTTTCTTAACATAAGATGAAATGCATTCGTACCTTCTCCTCGCATACACGTGCAAGATAACCAGCCAAGTAAATAAGTGGGGCGATCTCTAGGTCAGCTTCTGCTCCAGACCACAATTTTACGAAACCGAGCTCACTCGCAAGTTCCATGGTAGCAAAGTTGATGACATCTGGAAGTGGAGCAGTTTCGTCGCCCACGATGGCTTGTTTGAGTGCTGTTTTCATCTCAGAAGTGGTAGGTGCATTTGCACTCTGTGCCGCCTGCAGGATTCCAACCTGGAAACGTTAGATATGCATGGATGTATTTTGCATTGTTTGTTTTTGTAAACAGTACCTTCAGAAGTTTCTCCGCCGTGAAGACTGCAGCTCTCGCATCGACTCTGTCATTTCCGCCGTTAAACTGCCTAAGGCTGCTGAACAGCGATTCCACAGGGTCGCTATTTAGGCCCCGTGTGAGGACGTAGCGGAAGCTGAAAAACAAGCAGTTTATTATGCACGAGTAAACAAACACACAGCTCAGTTAATTGCACAGCTGCGAAAATGCTTACTTGATATGATCAAGGAGGTACTCAGTCAGTGCTACTGTGGATCTCGTCGTCATAAGTGTAGCTTCATAGGTTTCTTTTGTCATTTTTTGCGTCGACTTCCCGCCATTCATCTGGAGGTCCTCAAGGTAGCCGACAAAGTCCACTTCCAACCAGCAAAGCCGTTCATCATCTGAGCTGTAAAACGGCCCTTCTTGGAGTCCCCGTGGCTTCACCACCCCAATGTCATGGAGGGCGTACCACTGTGCTACCATTTTCATAAAGCAAATCGTGGCGCCGCAGTCTTTAAATAGCAGTGCTTCAGGGTGACATTTTGGGTATTGCTGGAGAAACTGTAGCGTTGCAATTACCTCTGAACACATAGTTTGCGTGGCTCTCCGCACTTTCATCTTTTCGATGTTGGTGGGCTCGACATGGGAGCGTGTAAGAAACCTTACTGACTTCAGAAGCAAAGAAGACTGAATGTCGAATAGTTTTTTCAAGTAGAAGCCGCCCCGAATGACTTTCTCTCCATCTAAAATCTCACGTTCAAGAAAGTTCGTTCGAATGTTCTTGATTAGGTGGTTTGGGTCGAACGACAAGAAAAGTGGGTCACATTCCCGCAACGGATGGGGAACAGCATGAACAAGTGTGCCATCCTGGGAAAAACGCTTGAACAAGGAAACATTTGTCTGGTGGTTGTCTGTCACAACTCTCGCTACGCGAAAGCCCACTTGCTCAACTGCTTTCATGACTTCCATTGTCATGGAAAAAAGCTTGTCATTTTTCAGACAGCGTGTGAAGAAGTAGCCCACAGGGATTATGTAAGCCGTCGATAGGCCTCTCAGAACGAAACATAGTAAGCGGTTTGCTACCAGTGGCAAACTGGTAGACTGTTCTGCTGTGCCCATGTCAACGAGACCAAAGATCTTGTCCACCTGTCGGTCATATATAACTTTCTGATCTATGGCCATTTCGTCGATTAGAGAACAGAAAGCTCCTTGTTCTACACTTAGCCCTTCGTACTCAACACGAAGGCGTTCTCTGATTAAGGTGGTTACTCCAATTTCACCCGTTGATTGACCGACGTAGTTTTGTAATGTGGCTCGGCACGGCAATTTGAAAAGGTTTCGTATCCTAACGTGCTCGTAGCCTTTACTTGAACATGCCTTCCAAAGCACACACTCTCGCATATTGTTTCATTATATTTCGGCTTCTTGCTGCAGTAATTGCATACTTGGTTTTTGATAAACAGAGCATTTTTATCCCCTTCATCTGCTGATTTCAGCAAGTCCACAAAGTCCTGGATTTCTTTGCTCTGATCATAGTCTTGAAGTCGCTGCCTCATTGCATCATGCTCTGCTTGCAGCTTCTGAAGCGCCTCTTGCTGGCGTTTAATTTTCATTTTGAGCCGGTGCTCTATCCTTTTGGCATCATCCAACATGTTCACGAGGTTCAGCGTTGTTTCACATGCTTTATCGACAAGCAAAACACTTTCGGAGCACTTTTCTGTTGACGACTCGATGACAAGGTGTTGTTGGTCATCGCCGTCAGAAGAAAAAGAGGTAGATGCACTTACTATTGTATCCTGCTCCAATTTCTTACGATGAGCCACTGCTTCTTCCTGTGCATCAAAAACATGGCCACAACCGCTTCGACGCCGCTTCCGCCCTTGTTTTTGTCCATTTTCTTTCCGCATGTACTCCGGATAGTTTGGAAAAACAGTGGGAACAGCTGTTGGAAGCAAGAATTTTAGCTTCGTTGACTTCTTATAGTCACCGTCGGTGAAGTGAAGCGCACACACCAAAGACCGGTCACTCGGCTCCCAAATGCTTCCTTTGCCACTTGTTCCCTGTCGCGAAATGTTTTTAATCCATGCTTTACGGCGTTCTACGTCGCACGGAAACTCATGGTACCGGATTAAAGGATATTTTCTTGCGTTAGTAGTACACAGCGGCACGCAACAGTTGCGCGGCATAGCGCGACATGCAACACGACAAGGACCTAGACACTTGTGTACTACCACGTGGGCGGACAAAAGGCATGCAAGCGAGACGAGAAATCACTCCGACGCACACAGAAAACTCTTTCCACACTGATTCCCGGCGCCTACCCGAACGGGGAGCTGGCCCGTAGCAGTGGCGCCACCCCCTAAAAGAGCGGCGGCAACTGTCAACTTTCGCTTCACAGCTCCGCCCATACTTCGCCGCGCGACGTGGCAGGCCGCACCTCGTGCGTTTCATCGAGCGGCCGTGCTCCAAGTCTCCCGTCGCCAGAGCGTAGCTGACGATGCGTCCTTCTCGGCCCAGAGCCACGTTGGTAATGCTCGAACCGTGCTGTTTCTCCCTCGATCACAGCTCGGTTCACGCGCCTCGCGGTCTCGTGCCGTCTCGAACGCTCCGTTCACATCGTCCTTTTCTTCTTTTCTTTGGCCGCCGGCTCTCTTACTCATGATACCCATACAGTTTTCCCCGTACGCTTGGTTATTTGAACTTGAACTGAATTTGAATTAATTAATCACATGAAGGTATGTACATTTGGTAGGATTGAATTGAATTGAAGCAATTGAAATGTCTCTGTGAAAGTTTGCCAAGTTTGTAGCAAAACTTCACACACACACGTTGTTCTTCAGCCTCTTTCATTGTTACTTTGGCACTAATCCGACAAACAGCTTGTGCACGTGCTCACTTCGGCGGCTATAGCTCACCGACTAACAGTCGGAACTAAACGCGGCAAATGGAAGTTTGTTGTCTCAACCCGCTGCTACATGCGTTCTGTAGCCGCAGCGTGCTCTCTCTGCTGGTTGGCGTCCTATTTCAAACGCGCTGCATGAAAGTGTACGAGGGATGTTCAAAAATAACTTTCCTTTCTTCTTCCTTCGTTCCTTCCTTCAAAAAGAATTTTGAACACACTTCGTACATTTCTATGCAGTGCTTTCATTCTTTCGTTTTGCATGGTACTCATGGATAGCTATTTTTTATTAAAGCTGCCAGCATGTAGCTGTCTAAATGTCATCATTAAATAACGTATCTATAGAAAATGTGATCTCATAGTAAGTTTAGTACATATGTGTGTTCTGTTCCTCATGTTGTAGTTATCTGCTATTTAAGATAATTTTGGTTGTAAACACAACTGTTTTAATAAATGAAAAACGGTGAACTGAGATGCTCAACTCTTGTTGCTGGCAGCTGCATGAAGTTCATGCAAGTTAATGCGTTATGCTTGCTAGACATTTTAAAAGCTGCAGGCACTAAAACTTCGATCCGCTTGTGTATTTCCTGTTGCAGTTCGTCTTTTACTTTTTACTGTCAGAGCTTGGTATATAAGTCCTCATTCTGTGTTAAAAACCTACAGTGAAACTATGCTGGGCACTTTGCACTATGTAGTATTGTAAATAAATCATTCTCAGAAAAAGTATGTTCGTTCTCTGTGGCTGCGAACGTGTCTGCATGAATGTACAGCATGCTTTCAGATGGCGTACACAGATGTAGTGGGTATTCCGCAAAAGCATACTTAACGTGATAGGAAAAAACGTGTGATTTTAAAAACTGTTCATATAGGGCACAGTTGATATAATGAAGGCAGAGGCACTCAGATAATCTACACGATACCTAATTCCGAAATCAATCTCTGCTTCGAGATAATCAGATATGCTAGCGTGCAATCCATCTCACCTGCTTGCAACCACTTCATGGCGCACTTTCGCCTGACAGAGCCCAGCAGTGCGTGCGCACATAATACAGCGCATGCACTTTAATACAGTCTGCATGGTTCTTTCGTTTTCTTTATTTGACATAACTAAAAGTAGTTTGTGGATGGATGCGGCTCTTTGCGCACGGAGAATCACTTGCATTCCAGATGGCAGAAAGTGCTCATTCTTGTGGTACTGATCATACAAATTTAGCGCAAGATACAATGGGCAAATCGCGGTTATACCATGTTCATTTTGCGTCGAAGCCATCAACTTGCAAGGCTAGGAATAGAGCCATTGTAAGCTTCAACACGTCGGCAAAATCCCGCCTTTTTATACGAAATTTCAAACACCTGATTTGTTCTTTCAACGACAGTCACCGCAGTAACAAGGTAACTTTAGCGTTTTGGTCGCACCTGTCGCATTCAGACGGAAATGCAAAAACGCTTCTGTCGTTCTTTCGGTGCCCGTAAAATAACTCCAGGTGGCCACAGTTGTTCTGTAGCTCTCCATTACTGCACCCCTCGTAATCCACAGCAGTTTCGGGACGCTAAGCCCTACAATATAAATTCTTTAACTACGCCTTGATTTCTTACCTCCCTTCATTCCTTTAAGCTCGACGGCACTGTAGGTATGGCCACGGTAGCTAGTTGCAATGTCACGTGCATGCGCCTGGCAGGTGAAGAGATGAAGACAAACTAGCGTGTGCAAAGCAGTAAATCTTCCGATATTTGCAATACAGTTACGGTAGGCTCAAGGGCGGAGATACCGACGCGCCTTACTGCTTCAAAATGAACACTGGGTCATTAACTACAACGGAGCAGCATAATAGGATCGCTTCGAGAGTATTCTTCTTGATGCTCACAAAAGCTTTATATGTCAGTCTTTCAGACAGGCCAGCGGAGGTGAATGGAAATGTTTGTCGGTTAGACGGGCCGGCAAAATACCGGCCGCTTATACCAGTGCCACACGGGCAAAGTAAAGTGCACTTTGAGCGAGTGCACTTCAGCGCGCTGACTTTCACTTTGGCGGCGCGCTGCTACACGAGAAAGAAAACTTCTTTCAAACTGATGGTCCTGGCGATCGGGAGTCAGACGGGAAAGCATATATTTAATAATATAAAATGTGTGCACGAAAACAGTTTATTATTGTTAGAAACCACATTTACAATCCACCTAAGTGCAAGCGAAGTAATTCATTGAAACCTCAATAACAAGATTAACCAACACGAGCCAAGACAAGACTCATCGCATCCAAAGCGAGCTGAGAAATACTGGCGGATTCTGTTGTAGCGCGCGCGGGAACGGATCGCGAGCGTGTGAAGGGTGCCTTGGCAACGCTTATTAATTAGCGACTGACGCGCTTTCACGCATACATGATTCTTGAACCTGAAATTCAGAGAGAAGCGGATGTCTCAAGGGACATCGTGGACCAGCTACTTGTGAACTATTTCACTATCGTCGCCGTGCATCACTGAAAGTTTGCCCTGTGTGCGCCGCTTGGCATGGACTTTTGAAAGGAATGAACGCTGGTTTGAGGACACATTGCCTAAACTGAGCGATTTTCATTTTAGACGGGCTTAGCGTGTTTCGCCCAGCACTTTCAGGTTCCTTGTCGAGTCGCTGGCATGTGTTCTGAATCATCTAAACACAAACATGCGACAGTCTATCGCTTTCGGAGAAAAGAGTGGCCATTGGATTGTGCCGCTCGTGTTCATCTGCGGAGGACAGAACGATTGCACACTCATTTAAAGTCGGTCGTTCAACCGTGAAGTTGTTCCATGGAGGCAACGTGAACTGTGCGGATGTTATTGAGCAGCTTGGAAGCCAATGGCTCTGCATGGTCCGTCGTGATCAAATGGACGACCACGTCAGAGAGTTCTTCCTCGTGACCAGATTCCCAGAAGCTGTTGGTGCCCCCGATGGCTGTGATTTCGCCATATCACCACCAAAAGAACGCGCAGCGGACTTCTACAATTACAAGCTTAGAACGACAGAAAGCTGAGCTAGTTGGTAAGGATTCATAACGCAAAAAAGGTAAGGCGGCGCTGGTGTTGTCTACTTCTCTTGTGTTCGTATATGGACGCCTTAATTACCTTTCTTGCATTACAATTACAAGGGATGGTATGTTATAAATAGTGTAAGTTCGTTGGAACCAAGGAAGAAAGCAATTAAAGCGGCAAACATGAATATTCTATTGTTTTAAGGGAATGTGTACTATGCTTACTTCGACGTTGCTATGAAATCACATAACGCAATTTTTGTTTTTGTTTATGACAGCCTTCATTTGGCCATAATGGACCCTTTCGTAACGCAGTATACCACATGCTTTTGGGCCGTTCGTACTATGTCTATTACGGGCTATTTTGCAAATTATCTTTACTCCTCGTGTGAGCCTGTAATTAATATTAGTCCACATAGTGTTTACACTAAACTACAAGTTGTCCTTTACGATGTCTACTACGCATTGTAAACGAAGCTGTGTTTACTGATTGCGCGAGTTCAGCAATAATGTTTTTCAATGTCTACTGTTAGTATAGTAAGCTATAAATTCTCTTTTATAATTACTGGAAATGTAGGTGCAATACTTACCCACCCTCTTTTCTTACACAGGTACAGCATTAGACTTCTGGCATTAGTAGACCACAGGTACCGGTTCCGGTACATCCGTGTTGGAAGCCATGGGTGAGGCTACGACGCCAGCGTGTAGGCTGGTTCAGGACTAAAAGAAATAGTTGAGAGCGCACATTTCAAGTCTCCACAGGCAATCATTGAGGACGCTCGTGTTGCTCCAGTCATTTTATGTAATCAGGCGTTTCCATTGACAGAACACCTCATGAAGCCATTTGCGAATCCGCGGGATGGAACTCCTGAACGTGTCCAACTACAATATTTCGACAACGAGATGGATAAGTAGAAAACGCTTTCGGAAATATGAAAGCACGTTTCCGGTTTGTGGCGAAAAGGATGGAATGTCGCCTGCAAACTCAAAGAGAACAATAATGGCGGCTTGCACTTTGCACAACATCTGTGAAGATTTCCGGGACAACGTCGAGCAGGCATGGGAGCAGGAAGCACAACTTTCTGCTCTTTAACTACAGCCTTCCCACAACACCCAAGCTCGAACCGAAGGGAGCGAGAAGGCAAGGAATGTATCTGCTATATACTTTGCGAAACGAGTATCCCATTCATCGTGAGCAATTCAACATATTTGAAATGTAAACTTGGGTTGCTCGAAGTTCCAACATACATTCAGATGCTCGCGACAGCTCATGATACAAATGTCACGGCTAGTGCAATAAAATATCCAAAAATTTATCCGCCATGGCTTCACACAGCGTTTATTTCTTTGCCATGTCAATTAAAACGGTGAGAAGTTTATCGTCAGTTTTAGAAAACTACTGCAAAAGCTTCAGTTGCTCTTCCTTCAGTTTCATTTCCTGGTCTCGCCTTGACTCCAGTGAAAGGAGAAGCTGGCGCTGCTCCTCCGGATGCTGCGTCAGTAGTGCATCCATGGCTGGCTGCTGCTTTCGCTTGGTAGCATTCGTCTCCTGCTGGTGATGCGATTCATCTTCGCAGCTGGGGGTGGGCGATGTCAGGGAGGGGGTACATGGCAGTGAGCTGTATGCTCCTGGTGAACTACTCGGCGATAGTGTTGCCATGCCGAGCGGTGTCGAGCATTTATCAACGGCATCGTCAGGCTCATCTAATTCACATCGCACAATGCCGTTTACAATCTGCAAAGAACACGAAGTGCACATCCTTACCACTTCAAGAAGCGCCGGTGGCAAATTGAGCATATGAAATAACTACTCTGGCTTTTTGTTTTTGCTGCAAGAAACTTCTTTGGGGACGGCGTTTATAAATTTACATGCCAATTTCGCATGCTGAATATCGCAAGTAGTAATAACAATGATGTTTAAGGCACGTAGGGTTTTTACCTCTGCAGCCAAAGTGGCTGTTACCTGCATACTCTGCTACATGATTTTCGGCATCAGTTCTAGGTGTATGCGGTGGTGGCAAGATCAGTTCTGAGTGTATGCTGGGGGTGACAGCATTTGCTCATGTAGCAGGTTTCTTTTTTTCGTGTTTCTCGACAATAATGATTTACATAAGGCCACTTTCTGAAATGGCTCAGTATTACCGTAATATGTTGTATCACGGGGAGTAAACATTGTTTCTTACATGCAGTTTTTGTACGAAAGTGGCCGAGGAGTCCACATTAGGCGGCGATATAAATCACTGCAAACATATATTTTTTCTATCCTTTTGCAATATATTTTGATGAGAATAAAGAAGCAGCCAATTCCAGCAAAATCAATATGGAGCTGACCGAATTAACTCACGTATCAAGCAGGGAAATTGCGAAGGGTGCCTGCCCAATCACCTCCTGTGCATGGGAAGAAGCTTCAGTGCAGGAGCTCTCCTGCGCTAGGCTGACGTCGTGCAACGGCAGTAAAGCGAGGAACCGGTGCAGGTCCCAATAATAAGGCCAGCCTATGGCCCCTGACCCCAGTCCTGTATCATTCCGCTTTATGAGTCTGCAAGCAAAAGTAAGCAAAGAACAAGCATTCGCATACAACACTGAACGGCTCTTTTATAGAGATCCCGCAACGCGTTCGCTGTTAAATGCGTTAGCAGCAAGTTGCCTCCGACACGCTTCAATGAGTTGGGAAAATACGGAAAACGAAATTCAGGCAGCCAAATACGCGAAATAACTTAAATAGCCGGCTTGCGCAAAGGAGCAGATGTAAATTTCGGAGGGCACCAAACAAAAGTTGCGCCTTAACAGCTTGGCCGCGTCTTGGCATCCACCACTGCATGCAGTGGAAACACGATATCAGAAAGCGTACGGCTAGGAAATGTGCCCTTTCTTTCTGTGTGTCCGTGTGTTTGCCTACGCTACAAAAAAGGAGAAGACGGCGATACATTTGCTTTAAGCGTCGACATGACGTCTACGTCAAATTTTTTATTTGAAATGGAAAAGGCGGAGGCCCCGGAGGATGATCCATAAAATTATGCAATGAAAGACTGTCACCTAAGGCTAGTCACCGCTGAAAAACAGACGTTACATCGCACGGGACAATTTCCTCTGTTGCGTAAAGTTATAAAGACGCACCTCTAATTGTTGCCGAGGTTTTCCATTTTCTTCTTGATCTCCTTTTCGTCTTCTTAAAGCCCAACTCTGCCATCTTTTGCCGGATGGCACCGTAAACGTTTACGTTGCGCTTTGCGCGGCGTAGGTCGCTAAGGTGGTCTTCCCAGAGTGGTATGAGCGTCTTGGTTTCTTCCTCCGACCACGTTGCTTTCTGAGAACTAGTGTCCATTGCGTACAAAGAAGCACCGGCAGCGACGGCAACTTGACCGCAACAGTCAAAACGACTCGATCAGCAAAATAACTGCGCCGCCATTAACCGGCGAGGTCGTGAACAGCCTGAGAGCGAGAGTAGGTTTTGCTGTTCTTGTTATTTTTTGTGGTGTGGCACATTTCATTATCTTGTGCCATTAGCAATTTAAAGCAACGTTATTTAAAAGTACTCCTCACTCTTCTTTCATTAATACTGTACTTAGTTTTACGAGGCTAGACATTTCGCCTCCGCGAAGTGTGTTCGCCGAACAAAATCGCTGGCGAGTGCGCTCTGCAGTGAGTGTCACTAAGCGTTCCTGAGTGCCAGCCTGCGAATGACACTAGCCGCGAAGTGCACTCTACTTTGCCCGTGTGGCATGGGTATTATTCGACGTCTCAGAGTATCGCAGCCGCATTGCCGTTATACCGTCGAGGCACCGCAACAGCGCAACCTTGAAGCAAGCGCACTTAAATGTAGTTGCAGGTGTGCATGTTAGCGAAGGATCAGCTTTAGCTGAACTTTGTCAACGAGGTTGAAAGTTTATCAGACAAAGACGAGTAACCGGTTAAAGAACGACTGCAGCCGCAGCATAGCGAATAAAGAGAAAACATTAAAGAAAAACATTCGTCTGGCGAAGCACGTTTTTTTTTTCGTGCAGCTCCCATGATCTGTAATCTTACCCAGTTTAGCCTGTCCGCCCCACATGACAGCTGTTGAAAGCGCTATTCGTATACTGCTCTCATTTAAATACATCTACTATCACCAACCACTCAAGCATAGGTAACAGCTACACAAACTATATGTGCACCACGCACGAACGCCGACGGTGAATGATTGACATAAAACGACAGCCTCGGAAGCACAAATGCATCTACAAATAGCTATGCGAGTCCTCCGTGCCAGCGTAGTGATATGGCGTAGTGGCTTACTTGTTTGGTTCTCACGCGGTGTACCCAGGTTCGATTCCCAGTGTTTCCATGTTTGTGTGATGCGTTGTCATGCTTGTGTACTGTGTGTTATCAATTTCCTGTAATTTGACTGTATGCTATGTGTATGAAACAGCGGGAAAAACCACTCTGGACGGCACCTGTCTGTAAATAATTTTTTTTTTCGTAAAATACACACTGAGCCACACAGATGTGGTCTAAAATACCGCATAAATATTTGGGGTTATCCGTGCCATCCGCCAAGCGGCCCGCATATGCAAGAGCCGCATAAAATGGGCCGCATACGCAGTAGGCCACATGCAGTGAGCCATTTATAAGCGTCGAAATGTTGATCTACTTCCCGCATTATATCCATTGTTTTAAGCCGGTATTGACTAAGAGTGTAGGCACGAAACTTAGCAGCCCAAGACAAAAATGCAACGCTTGCCTTTCCAAAGTATTAAAGGAGAAAGACGGAGCGCTTGACTTTCCAATCGTATTTAAGGTATGTATTTTGCACATCCTGAAAAAAGAACATAGCCTAATTCAACAATCGGCTGGCGCTAAGTTTATAAATCCTTGCTGCTCGGATGTCAGCAAGGCTGCTTCATCTTAGGAAGGCCGAGCAGCCGGTGCCCGCTCTTCTTCAGCTTGGCCAACGTGTTTTTGTGGCGCTAATTCTCGTCATGTTTATGATGCCGCTTCCTTTCCATTCGGGCTGCAGCTTCCTGCTTGTCGGCTTCATCGCTTCTCGCATCGCCTCCCTTCACATTGTCGTCCTCCGTTCCCGACATCTCCAGTCCCACTATCTGGCGGGGTTCCACTGTCGACCCCTCGTTGAGGTCAACAAAGCCGTCGAACGACGAAGGCTTTGGAGCATAAGGCGAGACGTCCTCGCGGCGACCAGTGGTGGTAGTGGGCTGTGGGGTTATGCAGCCGTTTTGCACCGCTACAGGAGAAGCTGTGGAAGTGCCCACCATACTATGCACGCGTGCTGGCTCTTGCTGCAGTTCTTGGACGACCAAGCGACCGTGATAGCTACACCTGGAGCGACTGAAGGCGCCTCGGATTCACCTATGGGTGCAATCTCTTTGTCGGCTTTGCGTGTAGTAGCACAGGCACAAGCGACGATAGCTGCCGCTTCGACGCCGAGCTGAGACGTAGTAGCAGACTTCTCGCACGATTCGGCGAACCAGTGCAGGTCTTCGTGCTCGCTGGAATCGGCGGCCGTCATGGGCAGAAGCTTCCTATTTTTCGGAGGGCGGGTCGGCGACCGAGCGCACGAACACTTTCTTGCACAACAGAGAGCCAATTTGCGTGGTGTCGCCTTCGGTCGCCTCATGCGCCTTCGGTCGAACTTGTCGAGGTCACATACCTTGAGTTCGCCGGGCGGCGACACAGCGTAGCTGTCATTTTGACAGCTGTCCCACGCGGCAACTTTCTCCTCTGCGGACTCAGGCCGTGATAACCCTCCCCAAATTCCAGCGCCCACACACGCCGTTCAGTGTTTCCAGCCAGTAGGAACTGCGCGCTTGTCGCCTCGATCAGGGCACTGGGGTCCAGATGACGCATAGTGCTCAGGTGCTGTAGGTCTGATCCTTCCGTGCGGCCTGTATTTACCCGTTGTTGATCGCGTCGGGGGTCTGAAGGCAACGCATGGTGTGGAGTCCAGTAGACCGCTGCTTTCACGGCAGTGACGCTTCCTTCCTCGTTCTTCAATTTCTTGCGAGGCGCGTGGGCTATGCGTCCCGAAGGTTACAGATTTCGATTGGCGAACTGCAATTACCTCCGCTTCGGTTCCGGACAATTCCTCGACTGCTTTCCTGCAGCTGTTACTTTCTGCCTTGTGTGCAATTGAGGGGTTCGGCACATCGCAGCGGTCTCCCGGAATGCGTATGCTGTCGGCGTTGAGCCCAAGCGGCGGACTATGGAGCACAGGAATGCGCGACGCAGCCAAGTCCCGTATGGTGCTCGTCGGTCGCGGCGCCGACGCTATCGCGGGAGAATGCGACGCCGATGGTTCGTCATCACCTTTTACGAAACTGTCTAAAATCGGCAGTGTTGTCTTGCACGCTCCCCGACTTGCTCCACGCACCGTCGACGGTTGCGCATCAGCACTGTTAATCTCCGTAGACGAGTGCGTTCTCGCGTAATTGGCATCGTCCGTTCTTTGGAATCTACCTCCGCTGAGGCTTGAACTGCAACCGGCCGGATCTTGCTGGTCCAGCAACGGTCGATTCCTCTGTATGATGACCCGCTCATGTGGTACGTCCCGGCTTGGCTAAGCAGGCCGACGACAAACCAAATAGGGAACGCCGCACAAACTTGAGCAGATATGCCCGCTGCAGTGCTGTTGAGGACACGCCACGCAGATCCCGGCGTCGGACGGCTTCGCACAAGGTGTGGGTATGACAGCGCCGCTCGGAGTTGGTCATCCAAGCATAGTTCAGACGTCGAAGCAAGCAGCGCATGTTATAGCGTGCCTAAATTTTGCGGCACGGCCAGGAGCCTGTCACGTCGCTGTGATAATGCGCTCGCTGGTTTACGTAGATATTGCACGCCTGTGAACAGACGAGAGTTTTCGCAGGCCTAATCCTTCTTCTCTACTTCTCGTCGCGAGCCATGATGATGATGATGATGATGTCTTATTTTATGGCACACACCCACTGTGGGGGATAGGCCAGGAACCAGGTGGTGATATGGTAAAAAGGAAAAATAAATGAATAATCGAACTTGAGAAGGAAACCGATAATTAGCGACACGAACGATTATATAGTAAGGAAGACATCCTTGCATAGGTAGGAATAGCTACATGAACTTAATAATAAAATACCTGAAGACGTGAAGAATGATTAAGCCAAATTCTTAATAGGATTATTATTACTATGAGTAGGTGTTCTTGCTATTTGAATTTTCTAAGTTGATAACTGATTGAAGGAGAAATACATTAATCATGAAAAACCGGAAATACTATTAGCGTAATATTTTTATGTCACAGTAGCAATCATAAGTGGCTCGGCAAAAGATACCGTGGCTGTGTCCAAATACAGTTGTTAAAAATGTGAACAGAACAGTACTGCCTAAAGGCAATCCTTGATTACGAAGCGGAATTTCCAAACATCATTCTCATTCACTACAAAACCGTCGACACGACAGTAAAAAGTGATCGATGGATTCCGGCTCATTGCAGGGGTAGCATAAAGGGGATACCACCAAACCACATCTGTGCAAGTATAAAATATGTGGTGGAATACGGCAACGCTGCTTTGTAAATGACACTTCTTAGTGTCGGTTCGTCACGTCGTCGGGCACGGCGCTCACGCACCCTCTGTCGTCAGTCGGCTTGCGGAGAAGGCAAAACGCCCGCGGCGCGCTCTCTTCTTCTTCTTTCTGGGGTCATGCCATGCGGAGCAACATCACCGTACCTCCCCTACCTCGCAACATGCAACCAGTGCACCACGCACAGCAAAGGGATGCCCGGGCCATACACAAGCAATACGGGACTTTACCCTCTACAACCTACACGGATGCGGACCCCAGACGCGCAGCCACAACAGCCACCGTAATCGTCAACAAAGAACATCGGAGCAGCATTTCGCTCACCCGATACAATCCCTTCCAAGCCGGGGAAGCGGCCATAGCCCTCGCGCTCTCCCAAACAGAGGTTGAAGTCATAGTGACTGATTCCCAACAGGCGTGCCGCAACTTCGCTAGCGGTAGAATTCATGCCACTACGCTCGCGATCATCAATCAAAATCCGCCAACCAGATCAGTCATGATTATCTGGGCGCAAGCTCATCATGGCATTTCCGTCAACGAGGTCTTCAACCACGTGGCTCGAGATTTGACCCACCGAGCCGACGCCGAGGAATCTGAACCCGAGCGCATGCACCCTCTAGTCTCGTACCAAGACATCACACAACACTACAAGCTAACACGCAGAACATACGCACCTCCACACAAGTCACTACCTAGAGAGCAAGAGCGATTCCTCCGAGCTCTACAGGTTAATGCATTCCCCCACCCAGCCAGAAATCACCTCATAGCCCCTACACACTTCTCTCCAGAATGCCGCTTCTGCGCAGAGCCCGGGTCCCTCAGGCACATAGTAGGGGGTTGCAGAAAGGCACCACTCAATCATCCGAACCCTTACCACACCAACGAGCTTTGGGAGAGAGCCTTGGCCAGCTCCGACCTCGAAGATCAGCAACGGCTGATTGCGAGGGCCCAGGACGCGGCCCGAGCTCAAGGCATTCTGGAATGAGGACGCCTCTCCAAAGCTGTATTTACATAATAAAGATGGTTATTTTCTCTCGTCAGTCAGCTTATGGAGAAGGCAAAACGCACGCGGCGCGTACTCTTCATTCTGGGGTTTTACGTGCCAAAACCAGATTGATCCCCTGGGGTTCTTTAACGTGTACTACAAAGCAAGCAGACGGGCGTTTTTGTATTTCTAGCTTCAGTAGGTAGTGAAACGTACTAACCCTCATTTTACTACCTGCACTTAGTAAGAAGGTAGTGCTTTTTTGGGACTAGTAACGTCTTAGTATTTACTTAGTGAATATCACGACCTTTCTTTTTAAGAGTGTGTATTGGGCCATATAATGTTGTAAACATTCGCTTACTAACTAAATAGACAAGCACGGAGTCACATGAGCACATCTCGTTAGATTATCGCGGAAACTCGCTGTGAAAACGCCGGAGTAATAACGCGCGCCAGCAACAGCGGGCAAATTGACCTTCGCCCTGTCTCTCGTCTTGCTTTAACGCGAACTAAACGTCGAAATCACAGCGTATAGGAAGCTACTGGCACTCAGCGCATTCACTTTGTCCCCATCGCAGATCGCTTTGAAGATGAGCTCCACGCGGGCGCGCACTTCGCCCACATCGCAAATCGCTTTCAAGATACGGTGCCCGCGCGGCGGCGCTGTGAGCTGCAGCCGACTAAAACCCCTTGATGATATAGAGTAGCGACACTCTCCTTCGCGCGCGCGCTTTCCTCCTCAATTCTCCTCGGATTTCTCCCCTCACCGGGCCGGCGCGGCGCTGAACCTTCCAGTGGCTCGCTGCAGCCGCATTAGAATCAATGCGCGCGCTTGTTTATTCGGCCCTTTGAAGGGTTGTATGGGAATTTATTCCTTGTGAAACTGTCAAGACGAAAGCACGTTTCCGATAGAACGGCATGACATTTTATTTGAGGACGCTTCGATACATACAAGCGGAAGCGCTCCGAAAAAATGAGTACCAAGCAGAGGCTGAGCTGTTTGCCTCTACGTCGGGCTTCAATTTTTTCTTT